>NW_006790811.1:90170-99503 GCF_000442215.2 Lipotes vexillifer | reverse complement strand
AGGAATGACAGGAGTGATAGCCCAGGAGTCCCACACTGAGCATCATTATGACAGCAATGCCAATTTAAACTGACAGCTGGATGAGCCTGTGTTACTCATACAGAAGGTAAAGGATGCAGGTAACAGGGAAACCCAGTACCTCTGATCAGAACGTTCAGGGCTCAATTTATCACCTATTACAGATCTGGTAAAATGTACCCACCACTGACTGTCATGTGTCTGGTAGTCAAGTGAGCCATTTTCTACTAAAACAATCATTTTCAGAGTAGTAATAAAGGTCCCCAAATTAAGTGCTTTCTATTCTTTTAATAAAAAGGTGGGAATTCCCTGGCGGTGCAGTGGTTAAGACTTGACGGTCTCACTGCCCGGGCCTTGGGTTCGATCCCTGGTTGGGAAACTAAAATCCTGCAAGCAATGTGGTATGGAGGTAACACACCTTATTCTTACCCCCCTACACACACCATTATTTCCTCTGATATGTGTATCTATACTACAATTAAAATGTATTTTAAATAAAGATGATATCAAGACTACTGTTTCACAGCCTTTAACCCAAGCCTCCTTTTAATGAACATAAAAATCTCCCACCTACCTTCAAATTATTTGAAACTTCAAGATTAACTGCCATGAAAAATAAATCAAAGTGAGTATAATACAACATACGCTAAACCTCCAGAGCTTGTCAATCTTAGGTTATGACACCCCAAAAGATCTAGCTGGTAGATCTAATTTAATTTAATGCTACTGACCCTAAAGTTGGCAGAGGCAGCAAAGCCCCTAATCTTATTTCCACTGCTTCTTCAAATACAGCAGCTCCCTGTGACACACCCAGTGGCTACGTGCAAGCAAAACCATCAGAGGCAACCAATACTGCAGCCAAAAGCCCAGCCAACCCTACAAAGCACAGCCTCCTTCCCTTGCACTGCCCAGCCCAGCCCAGGTCTTCTTAGGGCAGCTCTGAATTTCTTTAGCCTTCTCCAGAAAGCTCCTGGGGCCACAGCAGCCAGAGAATCCCTCAGGGTTCCAGGTGTGTCCCACCTGCCCCCCCAGCATGACTTGTCCTTCAAGAGGAGAAGGTACCTCACCTCTCTAAAGCCAGTCCCTACCCCAAAGGGCTGGATGGGTTGATGTGCCATCACTGGCTCATACTGTGAACATTGTCTGTGCTCCTCCTGCTCCCACACACATCTCACAGCTGCAGTGACGGTGAAAGCTAATGTTGCTGGGCACTTCACCAGATATCTTCCCTTCAAGGCAATGTTTGCAAGAGCTTAACTAGGTATGTCCCTTGGACCGCCCCCCCATCCTCAAACTGACTCCAATAAAAATCCCAAGGGTACCCAGCAGGTTACGGCACACCACCCAAAAGGGGGCCATTGTCTTCCATTCTTTCCAGGCGCTAACACTTTATAGATAACAAAGCTAAATTCTCTGACATGCCAATATGTAAGGGCTACAAACCAGCAAGAAAAAGGTGAACACTCCAACAGGAAAATAAGGAAATATAAATGCCTCCTGAATATTTGAAAAGATGTTCAATCTCACTCATGAGATGCAAATTAAAAGTAAACTTTTCATCTATTAAACTGGCCAAAGGCCCAGTCTGACCCACGTTCCACTGGCAAGCCTGCAGGAAAACAGGCACTCACCCTGCAAATGGAGATGAAATGACCTCAACAGAGGTCACTTAGTTGTACCCCTCAAATTACCAAGGCACAAACCCTCTGCCTCAACAATCCCACTCTTAGAAATTTATCCTTCTATTACATCTGAGTGAACTGTCATGTGCATGGTTATTCACTGAAGTGAAAATTGTAATAACAAAATATTAGAAACAATCTAGATGCCTATCTAGAAATAGTTAAATAAATTACAATACATCCATACCACAGAATGCTCTGGAGTTACCAAAAGAATGAGGATGCGCTTTATATTCTGACGTAGGTACATACAGAACATCATCCATGATATATAAGTGGCTAAAGCAAGAGCAGAGCTATAGACATAGATATTTAGATGCACACATGTGTGTAAAAGGGGATTTGCTTACATATTCACAAATTATTTCTTGAAAGGTAGTGTGTAGGGAGAATTGGTGCATGCAAGACCAAGCAAGGGGCTTTTCACTCAATACCCTTTGAACTCTTAAATTTTGAATTATATATTACCTAATGTTTAAAAAATAAATACTAATTTAAAACTAGAACTTCCTTTCAGGACCAATTAAAATTATGGTACATCTTCTAAGATAAATACCATGTTGTTGCTAATGAGGACGAGGCAATACCATGTTGTTGCTAATGAGGACGAGGCAAATTCATTTGAACTTTCTGGGAAAGAGGTCCAGGGCACCTTGTTAAACACAGTAAAGCTGGTTACAGACGGTCTGCAAAAGTACCAGCCCATTTGCACATACACACACGATGACAGGAGAATTACACACCCTGCTTCACAACCATGTATTAATGTGGAACCTTTTCCTGACCCTCACCACCGGTTCCAACATGAGAGCAGGACTCCTTCCATCTGGACTTCTTTCTTTCCTGGTTTCTATGAATATGGCCACAAGGATGAGCCTTCAAAAGGAGATGGAATGGGGCAAAAAAGATTCTCCCCCAACTTAGTGCAACTTCCAATGTTTTGGTCGAAAAACTCTGTCAAAGTATTTTGACATTTTAGCTAAACTAACCACTAGTTTCTCCTTATTCTCTTATTTATTGCACATTTCACAAATGCCAGGTACCATGTTAATAAGTTTACAAATATTTTCTCATTTTATCCCTGTGACAACTCTGAGACAACTCTGAGATGCTATTTGCATTCCCATTTTAGAAAACTGATACCTAGAGAATTTAAGTAATTCCCTCGGGGTCTGAGTCACATTTGCAATGCAGACCTTACTCCAGACCTCAAGCTCTTTCCTTCAGGATTCTGGCTGAGGCTTTAAATAATATCTAGATAATCATTCTGCAGGTGCCCACCCTCCCTTGGTCCACATACTTGTGCAGGCCTTTGAAGAAGCCTATCAGAGAAGGATTGTTTCCCAAAGCCAGTTAACATTTGTAAAAAAGTCAATGGCTTGAGTCCCCCTTCTGATCCTCCCATCTGCCTGGGTTCTGTGGTTTAAGAGGCACAGCAGAAGTGGAGAAGGGGAGTGGAACAAACATGTATTCACTGCATACTGTGTATATGATCTGATGCTGCTATGTGTAATCTCATTTACTTTTCAAACATCCCAGGTGGCTGTGGCTTCAAGGATGAGTGAACGCACGGTTTCTCATGGGTATCAAGGGGTAAACTGAGACTTACAGTTAAGGCCCCAAAGCCACATCTTTCCACACACCAAGCTGCTCCTCCATAGATGGAACCAAATGTGATCTCCCCCTCCTACCCTGGGGCTATTGGTTGACGGCAGGCACAGCTCTGGCCAGCCGTGCTACAGTTTCTCCCTCAAACTGCTATGTGATCCAGGAATTTTCTCTGCAACTGTAACTTCTAATAGCCCTGTGTGCCACTCTGACGGCTGAGCTATTTTGGATCATCACTATAGCTCAACAGAGATAAAAGGGGAGGGGTGAAGAAGAGAGACATTCACAAAAAATATAAATGGCCAGGAACATGGGGGTAAAGTTTTCCACCTCATTAAAATTCAAAACTAAAACAATTAGATTTCACTTATCGACTTGTTGATTTCTAAATCTAACATCTAGCATTGGCCTGTGTGCACAGTGGTGGGGTAGGGGGGTGGGTGGGGTTCTCTCACATAGCTGCTAAGAGTATAAACTGCTACAATAAGGTTAACATACACTAGTCTGTCATTTATAATAGCAAAGAATTAGAAACAACCCAAGGTCCCAATGAAGTTATAAGTAAGGTCCACGATTTGCTATCATGTCACCACTACAAATTATGACACTGATAAGCCAGGATATAATATGAAGTTAAAGGGCTTTATAAAGCAGATTGTATCTGTGTGTGTGTGTGTGTGTGTGTGTGTGTGTGTGTGTGTGTGAGAGAGAGAGAGAGAGAGAGAGAGAGAGAGAGAGAGAGAGAGAGTGGGGCGGGGGGAGAATTTTATAGAATACCCAAATATTTGTTTCAAGTCTCTGGAAAGAAATTCACCAAAATATTAGCATGTTGTTTTTCTGGCTGATGGGACTTTAACTGATTTGGTTTCTTCCTCATTACACTGTTTTATGTTTTCTAAATTTTCTGCAGTGAACATATTTATTTTCTAAATGACTTAATTTATACAAATAACAAAACTGACAGAAAATAAACATATACAAGCTAGAAAAAAGGTACAGTGAAAGAACACATTGGTTTTCTTACTACTTCCATTTCATTGTGACAACAAGCCTGGGGAGAAATACAGATACTTTAAAACATGTAAAATGTAAAAGGGGGAGGGGGAATGACCAGGTAATTACTACCATGCAACTTCCCACAGCCTATTTTCCTCCTCAACTACTTTATTAAATCCTAACAGGAAATAAGCTTTTTCTCCAACAGAATTTTGGGCTTAGATTGTGGTAAAGAAATCAATCTGAAACATCTTACCACTAATCATTAAAGCTCAGGAGACCGCCTACCTAGCTTGGGTGAATACAGGTAATGAAGGAATGGAGAATTCAAAGCTGGGGGTGTTCAGCAGGTGTAAACACCTAGAAGAAAAAGAACTCTTAACTAGTCTAGACAGGCAGGAATGACAATGAGGGGTGGGAAAGGAAACAGACTAGGAGGCAGGGAGGCTGTCCTGGTGATCCTGGCAAGAAATAATGAGGACCCAAAGAAAGCAGTGGCAGCAGGGATGGTGCTGATGGTGGCCTTATAGGGTAGGGAAGATAGGAAGCTTAGGCTACTATGTCTGTTGCATTCTCCTCACGTCTGGTATAGCTTAGAGCACAAAGCAAGCATTGAATAAGAGCAGATGGGACAAGATGTCCTTCAAATTCTATGGATCTGGCCTCACACAACACAAGTAAGAGATAATCAGCCAAAATGCCAATCAACTTTGTAAACCTGCTCTAGGAGGTGACTACAGCAACTCTTATTTTAAGATAGTTCATGCCAAACTGTATATGTCCCAATTAATAGATGGGCATTTTGTATTACTAACATCTCTCATTTCATTTAAAACTACCAAAACTCCATTCAAATGAAAAGCTGCAATATAAGAAACTATCTGAAACTCAAAACCAGAGCAGAAAAATTAATTTTTAAAATATCAAAAACTCTAGAAGGAAGGAAGAGGTAAGGAAAAGAATCTCTTAACATACATAAAACCTTCATTTGCATCCTATCTTTTCAGTATTTTTATTTTAAAGCATATATTGGCATATCCCCTTTCTAAAATAAAAAAATTTTCCCACACATACATTTTTAAATAGAAAAGCCTGCTCATTTTGGCTGTTAAATTTTGACCTATCAACATTCCCTCCCCTAAATCATGGCCATTATGCAGTAGATTCAAACTCTTATCTTACAGAAAGAGGAATTAAACCAATTCTCTGGGCAGGCTCCAGGAAATATACTCTCTCTTCATCCTCTTCTTAGAACGACACAATCTCAATCCCAATTTCTAATTGTTATTACAAAAAAAGAACATTTTCTAAAACAACTATTATTATCATCCAACTAAAACTTTCAATTTTAAGATCTAACAACTCTGAACTCTCTATTTAGGAAATGTACAAGAGGGAACTCCATAGCACCTGGTATTAAAGTCATATGAACAAGGACATGTTCCAGGCTTCCTTATTCACTCTTTTTAAAAGGACTATTTACACCAAAAAAAAATCTTGTGCCTTCTTTTCACTGCTGAGAATGAGCATGTTCAAATCTGCCATTACAGAGTCAGGGGCCCAGGGGAATCAAAGATGAGGTCATCAAGAGGACGTGACCACCAGTTGACCCTAGAGCTGGACCTGAGCAACTGGAGGCTCCCAACCCCCATCCTTGGAATGTACATTCTGCCCACTTCCCAGAGTGTGAGCTGTTCCAAGGACACAGCTTTGAGAGAGCACATCCAACAGGGGCCATCTGGATGGGATACATGACTGAACCCTGTTGAGGCCTCTGTATAAACTTTAAGATTCTGGAGGGGAGGTGTGGAGATCTACTCCTCTTGAGGCCACCCAAGACAAGCCTTGCATGTAAGTTCCCTTGCTTGTTAAACCTGCCACCTACCAATCTGGAGTGTCTGCCTCTTTCTTTGGTCTCTCCCTGTCCTGCATGTTTCTGAACTAACACCATTATATGGTTTCTTCACCCACCCCTCCCCATGTCTGCCAAAGTCACTTCTCTTACAAGAAGAAAAGACAAGAGAAGTGAAGGGAAAGAAAGGGAAGAAAGGAGAGGGAAGGAAAGGAGAGGAAGTAGAGAGACGTGACAGGAATAAGTAAAGGAAGGAGAGGACCATCTGTCTCCCTGGCTTCATCCTTACGTGGGCACAGCTCTGAGCTGCTCACCACCCCCTACAGCACACCCATCCAGCCACTGCCCTGGGGTCTTAGATCTCTTCCAAGAGGACATCTCACCTCTTCTTTATAAAGCTGTTGGCCTCCCCTCCCCCACCTTGGTGCCACCCAAACCTCTCCCTCCTGGGTTAGTTGTTCTTCATATACTTTCTTATGCCTGGACCAGGCCTCTTTCTCTGACTTCCTTCCAATCTGGCACAAGTGTAAATTTACAGGAAGAAGAAAACCCACCTGTAGTAATACAAAATGGGGGCGGGAGGGGAACCAATTGTTTTCTGATCAATTCCATAACCATCCAATGCAAAAATAACCTTTATCTTCTAAATACTTTACTGTATTTTCTAAATGTCCTAATGTGAGCATGGATTACTTTTATAATCAGAGAAGGGCTTTTTTGTGTATGTCTAATAAAACATATGACTTTTTGAAAAGTTTCTCGAGAGCCAAAAATGTTTCCAGCTATTTATATGCTTACATTTGTTTGTAATTAAGCTGACCATATATCAGCCAAACCAGGATTCTTGTGAGCATAAAGGGGAACTGTAACAAGAAGTATGGACAACAGGCATAAACCAGGACCCAGCAAACCCAAATGTTAGCCTGTGTGTGTGTGTGAGAGAGACAGAGAATCTCTTTACAATCCTCTTCCTAACTGTGAATCAGAAAGCTGTTTTCTGTGCTAGAAGATGCCAATATAAATCATGTTCAGATCTGATTTCAGATGGTCATTCTCAGCAAAAGAAGGAAGACCTGCTTCCTGGCTGCTGGAAGACAAAAGGGAAAAGACCTCAGATGCAAAGGAATCATGACTTTCCTGACTGTAAATGAATACAAATCATGATGGAAGAATACAGAATTAAAGATTCTGCTCTATCAGTTCATTACTTCCCCAAACCAACTTAAAAACAAACAAAAAAAGTACCCTGTGTTCTGTTTGTGTGTCTCTTTTTTCACGGATGTGTGCCACCATACACCCAGGTGCCCTACCCCAACCCGTTCAGGTCATTCCTGACTTCCTGTTGTACCCACATCCAACCCAGCACCAAATCTGGTCACATCTACCTCTTCAGCACTTCTCAAAGCTGCCTTTTCCTCATCCACCTATCTTTCCTCTTAGATGCCCCCAAGGACCCCAATTCCCAGTTTCTTGACCTCAGCAGGACTGCCAAACCCTTTACCCAAATGCCTTTTCAACATCTTGAGCCCCAGACCCCCTGCATCAGCCTTAATTCCCTCCTCACCCTACCTAGGGACCATGGCACATCACTGCAAGCCCTCGCTGTCCTCTCTGGTACTCACCTGGCTAAATCAAGCAATCCATCCTTACTCCTCATCCACCTGGCTTTCACAGTGCTTTCCTCGCTGACTGCAAATGCACGCAAGAAGGATGCCATTCTCCTTCTCAAACAATGACCTCTCTTGAAGTCTCCCTCCCACCTCAGCCACCACTCCTTACCTGTCCCTCTTGCTGGCCCTACTCAGCCTCTATACCTCCAAATACTGCATCTCCTCAGTGCAGGGCCCTCAGACCCCCTTTCTCTCTTAGGGGCATCTACCCCCGGGAGATGCCATCTAATTCTTTGGCTTTAAATACCATCTCCACACTGCTAACCTCCAGTGAATAGCTCCAGCCCACACTGCTTCCCTTGCCAGCTTTCTATCCAGTGTCTCCACGGCCAACACCAAATTCATGACGACTCCCTCCGCCTTGCTCCATGTTAGTACTTGGCCAGTTCCTCTCCAAGATGCTTGGGGGAAACCTGAAACCATCCTTGCCTTCTCTCTCTTGCCCCTACCCTCGTCTAATCCATCAGCATCCAGGTCAGCTCTCCTCCAGTGCCTGACCACTGGTCACCACCCCCACACCACTGGCACCCTGGCTGGAGCCCTGTCAGCTCACCTGCTCTATGGCAGTCACCTCCTGAATGCTCTTCTGCTCCCCTCCTTCAGTTGGCTTCCCACTCAGCAGCCAGAGGGATCCTTTAAAACTAGGCAGAGCACGTCACACCTCTGCTCAAAGGCCACCAACAGCTTTTCATCTAACTCAAGAAAAGCCAAAATCTCTACCAGGGCCAATGAGGCCTACACAGTCTGTTGACCCCACCCTACCCTCTGTCCAGCAGCACCACCTACTCAGGGTTCCTCAGATATACCAAGTGCCTCTTGCCTCAGTGCCTTTGCATTTGCTGCTCACACTACCATGACGGGCTTCCCTCAACTCCTTCAGGCCTTTACTCAAATGCCATATTCTAGTGCAGCCTTTCCTGGCCACCTGAAAGTTCAACACACCACCCCTAGCAGTCTCTATCCCTCTTCCTGGTTTTACTTTTTCCTTGGTACTTATCAATATCTAACACCTACACAATTGACTTATTTTTAGTGTACATTACCTGTCTCCTCTGCCAGAAGGAAAGCTCTGTGAGGTCAGGGTTTTTTGCTGTTTAATTCACTGCTGTTCCCTAGACCCCTGAACCTGAGGGAAATACCGAGTGCATTTTTTTAAGGGATAAATTAATCAATAGTTTGCAAGTCCTGAATCACCCCTATCTGACTTTATGTTCTATTCCTCACTACCCCCTTGATTTATTTTCTTCACAGATTTTGTCACCAGCCATTACATGATGCTTCTGCTTAGTTGTTTATTTTTTGTCTCCTCTCACCACCACCAGGGGATCAATTTCACGGCCGCAGGAACCTGTTCCCAGAGGCTCACATGGAGCATCTGGGAAGGAAAGAATTCCTCTCCTTCCTACTCTCCCAGATCAGGTCACGATCAGTTCCCACCTGAACTGCTCTAATACCCTAACTCTCCTTCCAATCTCCAGACCCTTCCACTCCCAGCACCCACAGCAGG
>NW_006790811.1:52449-90049 GCF_000442215.2 Lipotes vexillifer | reverse complement strand
GCAGGAATTCTCTACCCTAAAACTTGAATGCAATTGATTTTGCTACAACCGTTCATGAGCACCTCCATTGCCCAACCCAACTCTGCTGTACTGTTTACACTGAACTTGTGCCCAGAGTGAACATGGTTCCACTGCTCCCCCAGCCGAAAGGCCCTCGTTCTCCCTCCCATGGACCTGCTACACCCAGACATTTTCAGGACTCTGATGTCATCTCCTCTGTGACTGGGCAGGAATCTCTTGTGGGCACTCTCACAGCACCCTTACTGAATTCAAACCCTAACACTATGGTTTGTTTGTCAACTTGCCATACCTCCTGCTATATTAGAAAAACCCAGTTTGGTCTACCTCCTGCATCTTTCTTTCCTGTGTATCTCCTTTACTACTCACACAGAATACTTAACTTCTGACACTCCTGCTACCAAATGTGTAGGGATTTCTCTCCACAGCAAGCAATTCTCGGTGACACCAGCTAGGTGTTCTATTGGGTTGGCCAAAAAGTGCCTTTGGTTTTTAAGTAAAAATGAAAGACACATTTTTCATTTTCACTAAGAACTTTATTAAACAATGTATTCAAACTTTTGTTCCACTACCTTCTGCCACTTTTCAGGCAACTTCATAATCCCATTCTCCCAAAATTTTTTATCTTTTTGAGCAAAGAACTGTTCCAGGTGCCTTTTACAGTCTTCCAGGGAAATGAAATTTTCTCCATTAAGAGAATTTTGTAAAGATCTAAATAAATGGAAATCCAAAGGTGCAATCTCTGGTGAATATGGTGGATGAATCAGAACTTTCCAGCCAAGCTGTAATAGTTTTTGCCTGGTTGTCAAAGAAACATGCAGTCTTGCGCTATCCTGATGGAAGATTATGCATTTTCTATTGACTAATTCTGGACGCTTTTCGTCGAGTGCTGCTTTCACTTGGTCTAATTGGGAACAGCACTTGTTGGAATTAATTGTTTGGTTTTCCGGAAGGAGCTCATAATAGAAGACTCCCTTCCAATCCCACCATTTACACATCACCTTCTTTGGATGAAGACTGGCCTCTGGTGTGGTTGGTGGTGGTTCATTTCGCTTGCCCCACGATCTCTTCCATTCCACATTATTGTACAATATCCACTTTTCATCGCCCATCACAATTTGTTTTTAAAACGGAACGTTTTCATTACGTTTCAGTAGAGAATTGCATGCGGAAATATGGTCAAGAAGGTTTTTTCCACTTAACTTATGTGGAACCCACACATCAAAGCAATTCACATAGCCAAGCTGGTGCAAATGATTTTCAGCACTTGATTTGGATATTTTGAGTATGACGGCTATCTCCCGTGTGGTATATAACATTGACTCTTCTCAATTAATGTCTCGATTTGATCACTATCAACTTCAACTAATCTACCCAACCATGGAGTACCATCTAGCAAGAAATCTCCAGCATGAAACTGCACAAACCACTTTTGACACATTCGATCAGTCACAGCACCTTCTCCATACACTGCAAAAATCCTTTTTTTTTTTGCATTTCTGTTGCGTTTTTACCTTCCTTGAAATAATAAAGCATAATATGCCAAAAATGTTGTTTTTCTTCCATCTTCAATATTAAAATGGCTACACAAAAATTCACCAATTTTGATGTATTTTTTTAAATGCACGCTGATATGACAGCTGTCACAATACAATCTAACAAAATTGTTTGGAATGAAGTTAAAGACAACTAAGTGCTACTAGAGCCATCTTATGGAAAAAAACGAACGAACCTTTTGGCCAAACCAATACAATTTAACTCAACTCTGATACTCTCTACCTAGATAGAGTGTCAGAGCCCACAGGTTAAGGGCTCAGTCCCACATGACTACTGCCCCTGCTACTTCTGATACCAATCTCAAGTAGTAACCCCAGCCTTACCCACAACTTCTGTCCAGTTTGTCTACAAACTGGAGGTCCCCACGACCCCCTCCCCAGGTTTGATTAATTTGCTAGAGCTCACAGAACTCAGGGAAACACTTACGTATACCAGTTTATTAAAGGATTTGATAAAGGATACAGATGAACAGCCAGATGAAGAGATACAGAGAGTGAGGTCTAGGAGGGGCCCGAGCACAGGAGCTTCCGTCCCTGTGGAGCTGTGGTGCATCACCCTCCTGGTGTGAATGTTTTCACCAACCTAGGAGTTCTCCAAACCCTCTACTATTGGCTTGTATGGAGGCTTCCTCAAGTAGGCATGATCAATCATTAACTCCATTTCTAGCCCCTCTCCCTCTCTAGAGGATGAGATATGAGGCTGAAAATGCCAAGCTTCAAATCACGGCTTGGTCTTTTTGGTGACCAGTCACCATCCAGAAGCCCACAGAGAGTCATCTTGTTAGAACATGATGCTCCTAGTGTTCTTTTCACTTAGGAAATTACAAGGAGTTCAGGAGTTCAGAAATTATACAGGGGTTCTGTGCCAGGAACCAGGGGCAAAGACCAACTTATATATTTTCTATTACTTCACACCTCAAGTGGGCTGTAAGTAGCTTATTACCAGGTTTGTGTGGTACCCACCATGTTGGGGGCATTATGGATTCCTAACATTATATGGCTCTGAAGAAAATACACTAGGGAAATCTGAAACAAATAGCGGATTTGTATGAACACTGATGAGTATTTCTCCCATTCTTTGATAAAACTGAACCTAATAAAGCTACTCCTCTGTCCATAATATCTCCAGACTGAATGATCCACTCTTGGTATCCAAGAGAGGAGACTCAAATATTCTCACAGAGCCTATTAGAAGGAGAGAAAATAAAAACTTAAGGCACCCTAAGCACTTCACCCAGCACAGAACTGGGTGGTGGAAACATCAGACTATATTATAGGTGGGACTCTGTCAACAGTTAGTTTAAGATATTTACTTGGTTTTCCCTGGATGCCCTTCCAGGTTCAGAAGATACAGGAGCTACCAACACAGGAGTACTGCAGAGGCAACACATGACTTTGTCCTGGCTGTGCTTCCCCGGCCGGTGTCCTTAGGGTATAGCAGTTCTTCAAGACTCTTTTTGTTTTTCTGGTTCTAATTTCTTGCCAGGCTGCATTCACCCCTTATACATTTCCTAGCTGCCTTTAAAAGCACACAAACTTGCCTAATGAGATTCCCATGGGATAAGGAGAAGATCTTTTGCTATCCTTCTATTTAATATCAACACTGATCATATGATCTAATTTCTATCAACCTTGGGGCTTTGCATGTCTCTTGTTCTTAATGTGATCTATTCATTATTCTTCCTCTATTTATGGACTTATTCTTTTTCTCTTTATTTTCATGGGTCTTTCTTTTGTTTAAAGACATTGTGATTTCCTCCCATAGGAGTTTTTTAAAAATCAGCACTTGTGACATTTGAGGAAGCAGTTATCTAACAAAGGATGCCCAAGTGAGACCCTGAACACACACCCCACCAGCAACCCACTCGAGATACCTTCCCCAAACCTGGTTCTGAGGAACAGACAGCTTTGATGTCCACTGTCCCACTTCCCTGCACTCCAGCACACCAGTCTCTAAATATCTTAACAGCCAGCCTGAGGCCCAGCTTCAGACTCCAAAGCAAACAAGGAAATAAGAGCCTGCATTTTAGAGTCTAGGAAGGCCCTTACCAGCAAGTTTTTTAAAAAGCTGACTAGTGCAACTGAGGAACTAGATTTTAGATTTTATTTAATTTTAATTAACTTACATTTAAACAGCCAGATGTGGCTAGTAGCTGGTAGCACAAGAGCTAGAGAACCTAGGGGTGGCACAGATCTAGAGAAAAAAATGAATACAGAGCTGCCCTATTGCTCACTCCTCAATGTTTGTTTTGGAAAGCCAGGATGAAGTAAGGCCCTAGCAGGCAGTGATGCCCTGAGGCCAATGCTCTGAGACACCCACATGTGGGCATCTCCAGCAGTGAGGTCCTCAACTCTCCTTTCTTCCTATTTCAGCTCTCTCCCTGGCAGCAATATCCACCTCTTCAGATTCAGCCACCAGCCACCTTAGCCCCAAGTCTTTTTAAAAATTTATTATTATTATTATTATTATTATTGTACTCCTGCTCTCTCTCTGCTCCAGGTTCCACATCCTCAATTCCTAGAGGATCTAGGAGTTTCATCAGCATTTCAAATCCACCATTTCTCAAATGAAACCCATTATTTTCCATCTTCCCCACCCTTCAAACCTATGATTTTCCCTGAACTCCTTATTTGCTGCAAAGGTACCATCACACAACCAGTTTCCTTTATATAAATCTTAATATCACCCTTAACTCTCAGTCCTCTCTCTCAGCCCTCAAAATCTCCCTGGCATCTCTTCTGTCAGCCTCACCTCCACTCCTACTGCACTTACCCATGCTTAAGACTTTGGTATCTCTCAGGCCTCCCTGACTCTCCCTGTCCTAACCTGTCCTCACTCCAACGAGTCATCCCAAAAAGAGGCTGGAGGCCTTCCAGTGAGCTCCTGTTGCACGCTATAGGAATCCCTACTGCAGTGCTCACTCTACTGTGCTGGAATTGTCTACTCACTGCTCTGGCTCACTCACTACTTGAGGGAAAAGAGTAAGTTGTAAGGTTTTATGCAGAGATAAGGGCTACCTCTTATACAGAATGTGTTCAATAAATATTTGCAAAATGCCTATTGCAAGAGATCCCTGTTATGGACTGAACATTTTGTTGTCCCCGCCCCCCCCCCCACCAGATTCATATGTTGAAGCCTTAACTCCCAACGTGATTAGAAGGAAGGGCCAGCTTCCGGGAAGATGGTGGAAGAGTAAGATGCGGGGATCACCTTCCTCCCCACAGATACACCAGAAATACATCTACCAGTGGAACAACTCCTACAGAACACCTACTGAACGCTGGCAGAAGACCTCAGACCTCTCAAAAGGCAAGAAACTCCCCACGTACCTGGGTAGGGCAAAAGAATAAAGAATAAACAGAGACAAAAGGATAGGGACGGGACCGGCACCAGTGGGAGGGAGCTGTGAAGGAGGAAAGGTTTCCACACACTAGGAGGCCCCTTTGCGGGCAGAGACTGTGGGTGGTGGAGGGGGAAAGCTTCGAAGCCGCGGAGCAGAGCACAGCAACAGGGGTGCGGAGGGCAAAGCGGGGAGAGATTCCCGCACAGAGGATCGATGCCGACCAGCACTCACCAGCCCAAGAGACTTGTCTGCTCACTCGCCGGGGCGGGCGGGGCTGGGAGTTGAGGCTCGGGCTTCGGTCGGAGCGCAGTAAGAGGACTGGGGTTGGCAGCATGAACACAGCCTGCAGGGGATTAGTGCACCACGGCTAGCCGGGAGGGAATGTGGGGGGAGACGTCTGGATCTGCCGAAGAGGCAAGAGACTTTTTCTTCCCTCTTTGTTTCCTGGTGCGCAAGGAGAGGGGATTAAAATGGCTGCTTAAAGGGGCTCCAGAGACGGGCACGAGCCGCGGCTAAAGGTGCGGACCCAAGAGACGGGCATGAGACGCCAAGGCTGCTGCTGCCGCCAACAAGAAGCCTGTGTGCGAGCACAGGTCACTATCCACACCCGCCTTCTGGAGAGCCTGTGCAGCCATCCACTGCCAGAGTCCCGGGATCCAGGGACAACTCCCTCGGGAGAACGCACGGTGCGCCTCAGGCTGGAACAACGTCTTGCTGGCCTCTGCCGCCGCAGGCTCGAACCGCACTCCGTGCCCCTCCCTCCCCCCAGCCTGAGTGAGCCAGAGCCACCGAATCAGCGGCTCCTTTAACCCCGTCCTGTCTGAGCGAAGAACAGACGCCCTCCGGCGACCTACACGCAGAGGCGGGGCCAAATCCAAAGCTGAGCCCCTGGGAGCAGTGAGAACAAAGAAGAGAAAGGGAAATCTCTCCCAGCAGCCTCTGAAGCAGCGGATTAAAGCTCCACAGTCAACTTCATGTACTCTGCATCTGTGGAATACATGAATAGACAACAAATCATCCCAAATTGAGGAAGTGGACTTTGAGAGCAAGGTTTATGATTTTTTTCCCCTTTTCCTCTTTTTGTGAGTGTGCATGTATATGCTTCTGTGTGACATTTTGTCTGTATAGCTTTGCTTCCACCATTTGTCCTAGGGTTCTATCCATCCGTTTTCTTTTTAAATTTTTTTTCTTAATAATTATTTTTTACTTTAATAACTTTATTTTATTTTATCTTCTTTCCTTCCTTCCTTCCCTCCGTCCCTCCCTCCTTTAGACAGCGAATCATCCCAAATTGAGGAGGTGGACTTTGAGAGCAAGATTTATGATTTTTTTCCCCTTTTCCTCTTTTAATGAGAGTGTATGTGTATGCTTCTGTGTGAGATTTTGTCTATATAGCTTTGCTTCCACCATCTGTCCTAGGGTTCTATCTACCCACTTTTATTTTTAATTTTTTTTCTTTTTTTCTTAATTTTTTAAAATAACTTTATTATAATTTACCTTACTTTATTTTATTTTATTTTATCTTCTTTCTATTTTCCTTCCTTCCCTCCTCCCTCACTCGCTCCTTTCCTTCCTTCCTTCCTTCCTTCCTTTCTTTCTTTCTTTCTACTTTTTCTCCCTTTTATTCTGAGCCGTGTGGATGAAAGGCTCTTGGTGCCGCATCCAGGAGTCAGAACTTCAGGACACTGGTCCACAAGAGACGTCCCAACTCCACATAATATCAAACAGCGAAAATCTCCCAGAGATCTCCATCTCAACACCAGCATCCAGCTTCACTCAACGACCAGCAAGCTACAATGCTGGACACCCTATGCCAAACAACTAGCAAGACACGAACAGAAACCCACCCATTAGCAGAGAGGCTGCCTAAAATCATAAGTCCACAGACATCCCAAAACACACCACCAAACGTTGACCTACCCACCAGAAAGACAAGATCCAGCTTCATCCACCAGAACACAGGCACTAGTCCCCTCCACCAGGAAGCCTACACGGCCCACTGAACCAAACTTAGCCACTGGGGACAGACACCAAAAACAATGGAAACTACGAACCTGCAGCCTGCAAAAAGGAGACCCCAAACACAGTAAGATAAGCAAAATGAGAAGACAGAAAAACACACAGCAGATGAAGGAGCAAGATAAAAACCCACCAGACCTAACAAATGAAGAGGAAATAGGCAGTCTACCTGAAAAAGAATTCAGAATAATGAAAGTAAAGATGATCCAAAATCTTGGAAATAATATAGAGAAAATACAAGAAACATTTAACAAGGAGCTAGAAGAACTAAAGATGAAACAAACAACAATGAACAACACAATAAATTAAATTAAAAATACTCTAGATGGGGGCTTCCCTGGTGGTGCAGTGGTTGAGAGTCCGCCTGCCGATGCAGGGGACGCAGGTTTGTGCCCCAGTCCAGGAGGATCCTGCGTGCCGCACAGCGGTTAGGCCCATGAGCCATGGCCGCTGGGCCTGCACGTCTGGAGCCTGTGCTCTGCAACGGGAGGGGCTGCAGCCGGGAGGGGCCGCATACCACAAAAAAAAATAAAAATACTCTAGATGGGATCAATAGCAGAATAACTGAGGCAGAAGAACAGATAAGTGACCTGGAAGATTAAATATGGAAATAACTACTGCAGAGCAGAATAAAGAAAAAGGAATGAAAAGAACTGAGGACAGTCTCAGAGACCTCTGGGACAACATTAAACACACCAATATTCGAATTATAGGGGTTCCAGAAGAAGAAGAGAAAAGAAAGGGACTGAGAAAATATTTAAAGAGATTATACTTGAAAACTTCCCTAATATGGGAAAGGAAATAGTTAACCAAGTCCAGGAAGCACACAGAGTCCCATATAGGATAAATCCAAGGAGAAATACACCAAGAAACATATTAATCAAACGGTCAAAAATTAAATACAAAGAAAACATATTAAAAGCAGCAAGGGAAAAACAACAAATAACACACAAGGGAATCCCCGTAAGGTTAACAGCTGATGTTTCAGCAGAAACTCTGCAAGCCAGAAGGGACTGGCAGGTCATATTTAAAGTGATGAAGGAGAAAAACTTGCAACCAACATTACTGTACCCAGCAAGGATCTCATTCAGATTTGATGGAGAAATTAAAACCTTTACAGACAAGCAAAAGCTAAGAGAGTTCATCACCACCAAACCATCTTTACAACAACTGCTAAAGGAACTTCTCTAGGCAAGAAACACAAGAGAAGGAAAAGACCTACAATAACGAACCCAAAACAATTAATAAAATGGGAATAGGAACATACATATCGATAATTAACTTAAATGTAAACTGACTAAATGCTCCCACCAAAAGACACAGATTGGCTGAATGGATACAAAAACAAGACCCATATATTTGCTGTCTACAAGTGAGACCCACTTCAGACCTAGACACACATACAGACTGAAAGTAAGGGGATGGAAAAAGATAGTTCATGCAAATTGAAACCAAAAGAAACTGGAGTAGCAATTCTCGCATCAGACAAAATAGACTTTAAAATAAAGAATATTAGAAGAGACAAAGGACACTACATAATGATCAAGGGATCAATCCAAGAAGAAGATATAACAATTGTTTGCAATTGTTTACAACAATTGTTTGCAATTGTTTATAACAATTGTTTGCAATATTTATGCACCCAACACAGCAGCACCTCAATACATAAGGCAAATACTAACAGCCATAAAAGGGGAAATCGACAGTAACATATACATAGTAGGGGACTTTAACACCCCACTTTCACCAATGGACAGATCATCCAAAATGAAAATAAAAAAGGAAACACAAGCTTTAAATGATACATTAAACAAGATGGACTTAATTGATATTTATAGGACATTCCATCCAAAAACAACAGAATATACATTTTTCTCAAGTGCTCATGGAACATTCTCCAGGATAGATCATATCTTGGGTCACAAATCAAGCCTTGGTAAATTTAAGAAAACTGAAATTGTATCAAGCATCTTTTCCGACCACAAGGCTATGAGATTAGATATCAATTACAGGAAAAGATCTGTAAAAAATACAAGCGCATGGAGGCTAAACAATACACTACTTAATAACGAAGTGATCACTGAAGAAATCAAAGAGGAAATAAAAAAATATCTAGAAACAAATGACAATCGAGACATGATGACACAAAACCTATGGTATGCAGCAAAAGCAGTTCTAAGAGGGAAGTTTATAGCAATACAATCCTACCTTAACAAACAGGAAACATCTCAAATGAACAACCTAACCTTGCACCTAAAGCAATTCGAGAAAGAAGAACAAAAAACCCCTAAAGTTAGCAGAAGGAAAGAAATAATAAAGATCAGGTCAGAAATAAATGAAAAAGAAATGAAGGAAATGATAGTAAAGATCAATAAAACTAAAAGCTGGTTCTTTGAGAACATAAACAAAATTGATAAACCATTAGCCAGCCTCATTAAGAAAAAAAGAGAGAGGACTCTAATCAATAGAATTAGAAATTAAAAAGGAGAAGTAACAACTGACACTGCAGAAATACAAAAGATCATGAGAGATCACTACAAGCAATGCCAATAAAACAGACAACCTGGAAGAAATGGACAAATTCTTAGAAATGTACAACCTGCCAAGACTGAATCAGGAAGAAATAGAAAATATGAACAGACCAATCACAAGCACTGAAATGGAAACTGTGATTAAAAATCTTCCAACAAACAAAAGCCCAGGACCAGATGGCTTCACAGGCAAATTCTATCAAACATTTAGAGAAGAGCTAACACCTATCTTTCTCAAACTCTTCCAAAATATAGCAGAGGGAGGAACACTCCCAAACTCATTCTAGAAGGCCACCATCACCCTGATGCCAAAACCAGACAAGGATGTCACAAAGAAAGAAAACTGCAGGCCAATATCACTGATGAACATAGATGCAAAAATCCTCAACAAAATACTAGCAAACAGAATCCAACAGCACGTTAAAAGGATCATACAGGGCTTCCATGGTGGCGCAGCGGTTGAGAGTCTGCCTGCCGATGCAGGGGACACGGGTTCGTGCCCCCGTCCTGGAATATCCCACATGCCGTGGAGCGGCTGGGCCCATGAGCCATGGCTGCTGAGCCTGCGCATCCGGAGCCTGTGCTCTGCAACAGGAGAGGCCACAGCAGTGAGAGGCCCACGTACCGCAGGAAACAAATAAAACAAAAAAAAAACGGATCATACACCATGATCAAGTGGGGTTTATACCAGGAATGCAAGGATTCTTTAATATAAGCAAATCAATCAATGGGATAAACCATGTTAACAAATTGAAGGAGAAAAACAATATGATCATCTCAATAGATGCAGAGAAAGCTTTCGACAAAATTAAACACCCATTTATGATGAAAACCCTGCAGGAAGTAGGCATAGAGAGAATTTTTCTCAACATAATAAAGGCCATATATGACAAACCCACAGCCAACATCATCCTCAATGGTGAAAAACTGAAAGCATTTCCACTAAGATCAGGAACAAGACAAGGTTGCCCCCTCTCACCACTCTTATTCAACATAGTTTTGGAAGTTTTAGCCACAGCAATCACAGAAGAAAAGGAAAGAAAAGGAATCCAAAACGCAAAAGAAGAAGTAAAGCTGTCACTCTTTGCAGATAACATGATACTATACATAGAGAATCCTAAAGATGCTACCAGAAAACTACTAGAGCTAATCAATGAATTTGGTAGAGTAGCAGGATACAAAATTAATGCACAGAAATCTCTGGCATTCCTATACACTAATGATGAAAAATCTGAAAGTGAAATCAAGAAAACACTCCCATTTACCACTACAACAAAAAGAAAAAAATATCTAGGAATAAACCTACCTAAGGAGACAAAAGACCTGTATGCAGAAAATTATAAGACACTGATGCAAGAAATTAAAGATGACAGAAATAAATGGAGAGACATACCATGTTCTTGGATTGGAAGAATCAACATTGTGAAAATGATTCTACTACCCAAAGCAATCTATAGATTCAATGCAATCCCTATCAAACTACCACTGGTATTTTTAACAGAACGAGAACAAAAAATTTCACAATTTGTATGGAAACACAAAAGACCCAGAATAGCCAAAGCAAGCTTGAGAACGAAAAACGGATCTGGAGGAATCAGTCTCCCTGACTTCAGACTATATTACAAAGCTACAGTAATCAAGACAGTATGGTACTGGAACAAAAACAGAAAGATAGCTCAATGGAACAGGATAGAAAGCCCAGAGATAAACCCATGCACATATGGACACCTTATCTTTGATAAAGGTGGCAGGAACGTACAGTGGAGAAAGGACAGCCTCTTCAATAAGTGGTGCTGGGAAAACTGGACAGGTACATGTAAAAGTATGAGATTAGATCACTCCCTAACACCATACACAAAAATAAGCTCAAAATGGATTAAAGACCTAAATGTAAGGCCAGAAACTATCAAACTCTTAGAGGAAAACATAGGCAGAACACTGTATGACATAAATCACAGCAAGATCCTTTTTGACCCACCTCCTAAAGAAATGGAAATAAAAACAAAAATAAACAAATGAGACCTAGTGAAACTTCAAACCTTTTGCACAGCAAAGGAAACCATAAACAAAACCAAAAGACAACCCTCAGAATGGGAGAAAATATTTTCAAATGAAGCAACTGACAAAAGATTAATCTCCAAAATTTATAAGCAGCTCATGCAACTCAATAACAAAAAAACAAACAACCCAATCCAAAAATGGGCAGAAGACCTAAACAGACATTTTTCCAACGAAGATATACAGACTGCCAACAAACACATGAAAGAATGCTCAACATCATTAGAGAAATGAAAATCAAAACTACAATGAGATATCATCTCACACCAGTCAGAATGGCCATCATCAAAAAATCTAGAAGCAATAAATGCTGGAGACGGTGTGGAGAAAAGGGAACCCTCTTGCACTGTTGGTGGGAATGTAAATTGATACAGCCACTGTGGAGAACAGTATGGAGGTTCCTTA
Source organism: Lipotes vexillifer (assembly GCF_000442215.2). NCBI lineage: Eukaryota > Metazoa > Chordata > Mammalia > Artiodactyla > Lipotidae > Lipotes > Lipotes vexillifer. The sequence goes on along the minus strand of NW_006790811.1, from coordinate 78,118 downwards.
AAAAACTACAAATAGAACTACCATATGACCCAGCAATCCCACTACTGGGCATATACCCTGAGAAAACCATAATTCAAAAAGAGTCATATACCAAAATGTTCATTGCAGCTCTATTTACAGTTGCCCGGAGATGGAAACAACCAATGTGTCCATCATCGGATGAATGGATAAAGAAGATGTGGCACATATATACAATGGAATATTACTCAGCCATAGAAAGAAACGAAACTGAGCTATTTGTAATGAGGTGGATAGACCTAGTGTCTGTCATACAGAGTGAAGTAAGTCAGAAAGAGAAAGACAAATACCATATGCTAACACATATATATGGAATTTAAGGAAAAAAAATGTCATGAAGAACCTAGGGGTTAGACAGGAATAAAGACACAGACCTACTAGAGAATGGACTTGAGTATATGGAGAGGGGGAAGGGTAAGCTGTGACAAAGCAAGCGAGAGGCATGGACATATATACACTACCAAATGTAAGGTAGATAGCTAGTGGGAAGCAGCCGCATAGCACAGGGAGATCAGCTCGGTGCTTTGTGACCACCTGGAGGGGTGGGATAGGGAGTGTGGGAGGGAGGGAGACGCAAGAGGGAAGAGATATGGGAACATATGTATATGTATAACTGATCCACTTTGTTATAAAGTAGAAACTAACACACCATTGTAAAGCAATTATACTCCAATAAAGGTGTAAAAGAAAAAAAAGAAGGGCCTTTGGAAGGTAATAAGATCATAAGGGTAGAACCCTCATAACAGACTTAGTATTCTTGTAAGAGGGAAAAGAGACACCAGAGCTTCTTCTCTCAGACTTGTCAGGATCTAGTGAGAAGGCAGCTATCTACAAGCCAAGAAGAGAGCCCTCACCAAGAATCAAATCTGCTGGTACCTTGATCCTGTTCTTCCCTGACTCCAAAACTGTGAGAAATAAATGTTTGCGGCTTAAGTCACCCTGTCTATTGTAAATTGTTATAGCAGCCAGAGATGACTAAAACAAAACTTTTCTTTCTTCGTCTAATCGTGCCCTACTCCAGTTTGTTCTAAAGCACAACCTTTTGGGTTATTCCCCTGATCAAAACTCTTGGAGAGCTTTTTATTGATAGACTAGAAACTTCCAAACCCCTTAGCAAATCATTCAGGAACCACCCAGAATCTAGGCTTCCAGCCTAATGGTTCTAACACCATTCCTCCACACCTTTCCTCTTCTACGCCTGACTTGGCTCAGGCTGATCCCTTCCTCTGCACTATCCCAACATGTTCCAACATTGCCTCCTTTCACTTCCAGGTCCATTTCAGCTGCCCCTGCATCCAGGGCGCAACACAGCCAGGGTCCTCTCCCCACCTCAACACCTCCTGCCTCTTACCCCCACCTCTCTTTGTCTAATGCAATCATATTTTCCATGGGAGATGTGTTTTAAAGTCAGCCAAAAAATCACCTATATTTGAAACTACCCTAGAGATTCTCTTAGGAGGACTAACCCTATAATCCAATACCATTTCTCAAATGCACTGAGGGGCCACATTATAGGGAAAAGAAAACAAAAACACAACCAGAACCATGAAGTCAGTCAGATGCTCACACAGACAAGTAGCTGGAAGAAACAAAACTGAGCCTCATTTTTCACCACTGCTCCCACTGGAGCATCAGCTACAGCAGTTAAATCACCAGAAGATCAGAAGAAACTCAGAAGATCAATGCCCTGTACCTGTTGTTAGTGTTGCTAATATGCAGCTCCTGCCTTGCTCACTAGCTGTGAACTCCTTGGGGACAACAGCCTATGTGATCCAACTGATATAAGCTTTACTTAATTAACACATCATGTGAGCTAGATGCTTTGGGAAAATCCCTACATTTCACCTTCCCAAAGAACCACTTGGAAAGTTCTAAAGCCACTTTCACCTCTAAGGCTATCAGAGTCTATGAAATTAGTGTGTAGACCTGTGGTCCCTGAATGAGGAACAGGGAGAGACAGACACACTTCCTAAGAGCAGAGAGGCAACGACCAAAATAATCCTACCACTTGGGCAGTAAAAAGGGACCAGCTCTAACCTAGCCTCCTACCTCTGTCCTATCAACAAGCAAATCATTCAAAATGGTCTTCTATCTTACTGTCTAAGTTTTCTTAGGGTAGCAATTTCACTAGTGATTAAATATGGGCACTACTCTTTTTATTGTATTAGAAAATATTTTCTAACAAAACTTTCTACAACCCCAAATTCCAACAAATGAACTATTTCTTTATAAAAATTTCTGGATAGGCTTTTGTTTTTATCTGTTTTCCTTCTTTTATTTCACCTTCCATTTTCTCATATGCTCGAGGGAGCCCATGTTAACACACTTCTTGGCATCCCTGTTCTAAGTCATCCTGATGATTCATGTGCTGACCTTAACAACTTATCCCCTTGATATTTCGCTCTCCTCCCACTCGCTCAATCCCATGATTCCAACTCTATTACTCCTCTTTTTCTTCTCCCTTTTTAATGCCTACTTTTATAGCCCAAGACTAGAATAAAAATTCCATAACAACCCTATATGAAACTGCTCTAGTGTTAAATTACTTTATATTCACATTATATTTATGTCTAACTACATATTATATCCACATTCCCAGCTCCCATGTACTTGTAATCCTGGTGAAGATGGATCTGGAAATTAATGCTTTGAGGAATACTCCTTCCCAACCCCACCCCTAAATAACAATGGAGTTGGGAAAGCCCCAAAATAGGCAAGGCTAAAAACAGACAAGCCTTTTAGACAAGAAACGTAAAGCAATGAATGGGCGGACACTGGGACCCACGAGACTCTGAGCCTGGAAGACCTCAGTCAGGCAGCTCCCATGGAAAAACAGGGACTTAAGGGTCCCCACACAAGGGGAGGACCAGAACCAGGTTCAGTGCTCAGGGGCCAGCAGGCCTCCTCACTCCTTCATGTTATGGTCTGTACCACTGGAGGAAGACAGGAAGACCTCCACTGTAAGACCAGGTTCTGGACTGGATCCAGGAAAGGAAAAGGCAAAACTATAGAGAAAAAAGTGGGGAGTGGCAGAGAGAGAGAAGAAAATATCAAAAGAAACAAGGATTTCACACCAGAGGAAAGTAGAACAATTGGAAAAATACTTTAGTACATTAGGGTCCTCAATAATTTCACTGTACAAACATTTTAAAACAAATACATACATACAAGAAATTAAGAACAAAAATAGGCAGATATAAACCAAATAGTAATTTTAGAAATAAGAAAATAATCACTGCAATAAAACTTCAACATAAACACATGACTGTACACAAAGAAACAATAAATTGTGAAATAACACTAGGGAATCCAGCCAAAAGGAAGCACTAGAAAAAGATATACAAGCCATGAGAAAGCAGTTAAAGAGAAATGCAGACAGAACAGGAGGCTCTAGTGTATAATTAATAGAAGTCCATTCAAGAATTGAGAGCAAAATACAGTTATTTTCAGATATGCAAAGACAAAGGCAGTGACCATTCACAGTCCCTTGGTGTAGTTTAAAAGAAAAGTGAACAAAGAGGGAAGGAGAGTGCTACAAGAAACAACAGTGAACATGAAAACTGATAACATATGTTGGTGAATTTAACTGCTAACTGTGCTATATCACAATCTGAATGATAAAATAAGCCTAAAACTCTAGGCCAAAATGACAAGGCAACTGGGTGGCTAAGGTGTACTCAAGTTTTTGTCTCTCAAGTGGAGTAGGGTGAGGGTGAATGGTCTGCTGGGCAAATGCCGCAGGAGAGACAAGTCAATACTCAGGCATGAACTTTCCTCTTCACTTTTCAAAGATGCTCTAATTTAAACTTGGAAACCTGATATCTCTTCCTCTAGATAATCTGTGTCAACCTTAAGTCTTCAGTATAACAGAAAATCTAGTTTCAAAATTTCACTTTACAGAAAGAAGGAAAACAAGTAACACCAGCTGTAAAATCAGTGGAACATCTCTCTGAATTCACAGAGTAAAATTCAAAATATAACTGTAAATCAGGGCAACCAATGTACTTAAAGATGCCGTGTTCACGTCTTTCTTACTGGGTAATGCTTCAGTGAGGCAAATTCTAGGACCATGTTTTAAGGAATCCTAGAACAGTATTCTTGACATTAACCTCATTTCCTATATTAAGGGAAAAACACCTGAAGCAAGTTCCCTCTAAAGAGCTTTTTTCTTTTTCAAACCAACACATTAGGTAACTTTATACACATCAAGTCATAATCCTACATCTGAAAAAATATTAGCATTGAATATAATGAATGTGTGTAATCAACCTTCTCTGACTGATATAACTTGTCCATGCAAAATACCTCTATCTTTGATGCTACTGCCATAATACAAGTCATGGACAATTGGGTTCCAAACAATGAATGTCATTCATTCATTCTTCCACCTTGAAATACAAGTATGAAGTTGGGTCACAGGTTATTTCACAAAAACACATTTTTGGAGATAAAATTAAGCCTTCAACATCCTCCAGTACACAGTAAGCACTGGGCCAGTTTTACAATATTCACAGCAAGGCATGCTTCCTTCTTGGAGTTAATCCCATCAGGTGACTCTAGGCAGAGCCAAAACCACTGTCAGCCAACAGGGTTCCCAAAGCCTCTCTCGCGTGAAAAGGATTTGGTTTTCAAATGCCTTAACCTTCGCTGAAAACAGGAGTATTAAAGCTAATCCTACACTGAGCTCTGCCCGCCAGAGCAACAGTCAGCTCTACCCACCACCAAGTCCCTCCCATCAGGAAACTTACACAAGCCTCTTAGGATAGCCTCATCCACCAGAGGGCAGAGAGCAGAAGCAAGAAGTACAATCCTGCAGCCTGTGGAACAAAAACCACATTCACAGAAAGACAGACAAGATGAAAAGGCAGAGGGCTATGTACCAGATGAAGGAACAAGATAAAACCCCAGAAAAACAACTAAATGAAGTGGAGATAGGCATCTTCCAGAAAAAGAATTCAGAATAATGATAGTGAAGATGATCCAGGACCTTGGAAAGAATGGAGGTAAAGATTGAGAAGATGCAAGAAATGTTTAACAAAGACCTAGAAGAATTAAAGAACAAACACACAGAGATGAACAATACAATAACTGAAATGAAACCTACACTAGAAGGAATCAATAGCAGAATAACTGAGGCAGAAGAACGGATAAGTGACCCGGAAGACAGAATGGTGGAATTCACTGCTGCAGAACAGAATAAAGAAAAAAGAATGAAAAGAAATGAAGACAGCCTAAGAGACCTCTGGGACAACATTAAATGCAACAACATTCGCATTGTAGGGGTCCCAGAAGGAGAAGAGAGAGGGAAAGAACCAGAGAAAATATCTGAAGAGATTATAGAGGAAAACGTCCCTAACATGGGAAAGGAAATAGTCACCAGAGTCCAGGAAGTGCAGCGAGTCCCATACAGGAGAAACACACTGAGACACATAGTAATCAAATTGGCAAAAATTAAAGACAAAGAAAAATTATTAAAAGCAGCAGGGAAAAACGACAAATAACATATAAGGGAACGCCCATAAGGTTAACAGCTGATTTCTCAGCAGAAACTCTACTAGCCAGAAGGGAGTGGCATGATATACTTCAAGTGATGAAAGGGAAGAACCTACAACCAAGATTACTCTACCCAGGCAAGGATCTCATTCAGATTCGATGGAGAAATCAAAAGCTTTACAGACAAGCAAAAGCTAAGAGAATTCAGCACCACCAAACCAGCTCTACAACAAATGTTAAATGAATTTCTCTAAGTGGGAAACACAAGAGAAGAAAAGGACCTATAAAACCAAACCCAAAACAATTAAGAAAATGGCCATAGGAACATACATATTGATAATTACCTTAAACGTGAATGGAATAAATGCTCCAACCAAAAGAAACAGGCTTGCTGAATTAATACAAAAACAAGACCCATCTATATGCTGTCTACAAGAGACCCACTTCAGACCTAGGGACACATAGAGACTGAAAGTGAGGGGATGGAAAAAGATATTCCATACAAATGGAAATCAAAAGAAAGCTGGAGTAGCAATACTCATATCAGATAAAACAGACCTTAAAATAAAGAATGTTACAAGAGACAAGGAATGACACTATGTAATGATCAAGGGATCAATCCAAGAAGAAGATACAACAATTATAAATTTATATGCACCCAACATAGGAGCACCTCAATACATAAGGCAACTGCTAACAGCTATAAAAGAGGAAATCAACAGTAACACAGTAATAGTGGGGAACTTCAACACCTCACTTCCACCAATGGACAGATCATCCAAACAGAAAATTAATAAGGAAACACCAGCTTTAAATGACACAATAGACCAGATAGATTTAATTAATATTTATAGGACATTCCATCCAAAAACAGCAGATTACACTTTCTTCTCAAGTGCGCATGGAACATTCTCCAGGATACATCACACCTTGGGTCACAAATCAAGCCTCAGTAAATTTAAGAAAATTGAAATAATATCAAGTATCTTTTCTGACCACAACGCTATGAGATTAGAAATCAATTACAGGGAAAAAAACGTAAAAAACACAAACACATGGAGGCTAAACAATACATTATTAAATAACCAAGAGATCACTGAAGAAATCAAAGAGGAAATCAAAAAATACCTAGAAACAAATGACAATAAAAACATGACGATCCAAAACCTATGGGATGCACCAAAAGCAGTTCTAAGAGGGAAGTTTATAGCTATACAAGCCTACCTCAAGAAATAAGAAAAATCTCAAATAAACAATCTAACCTTACACCTAAATGAACTAGAGAAAGAAGAACAAACAAAACCCAAAGTTAGCAGAAGGAAAGAAATCATAAAGATCAGAGCAGAAATAAATGAAATAGAAACAAAGAAAACAATAGCAGAGATCAATAAAACTAAAAGCTGGTTCTTTGAGAAGATCAACAAAATTGATAAACCATTGGCCAGACTCATCAAGAAAAAGAGGGAGAGGACTCAAACCAATAAAATTAGAAATGAAAAAGGAGAAGTTACAACAGACACTGCAGAAATACAAAGCATCCTAAGAGATGACTACAAGCAACTCTATGACAATAAAATGGACACCCTGGAAAAAATGGACAAATTCTTAGAAAGGTATAACCTTCCAAGACTGAACCAGGAAGAAATAGAAAACATGAACAGACCAATCACAAGTAATGAAATGGAAACTGTGATTAAAAATCTTCCAACAAACAAAAGTCCAGGACCAGATGGCTTCACAGGTGAATTCTATCAAACATTTGGAGAAGCGCTAACACCCATCCTTCTCAAACTCTTCCAAAAAATTGCAGACGAAGGAACACTCCCAAACTCATTCTATGAGGCCACCATCACCCTGATAGCAAAACCAGACAAAGATACTACAAGAAAATTACAGACCAATATCACTGATGAATATAGATGCAAAAATCCTCAAGAAAATACTAGCAAACAATTCAACAACACATTAAAAGGATCATACACCATGATCAAGTGGGATTTGTCCCCGGAATGCAAGGATTCTTCAATATAAGCAAATCTATCAATGTGATACACCATATTAACAAATTGAAGAATAAAAACCATACGATCGGGCTTCCCTGGTGGCACAGTAGTTGAGAGTCCACCTGCCGATACAGAGGACACGGGTTCGTGCTCCGGTCCGGGAAGATCTCACATGCTGCGGAGCGGCTGGGCCCGTGAGCAATGGCCACTGAGCCTGCACATCTGGAGCCTGTGCTCCACAACGGGAGAGGCCACTACAGTGAGAGGCCCACATACCGCAAAGAAAAAAAGAAAATGATCATCTCGAAAGAGGCAGAAAAATCTTTCGACAAAATTCAACACGCATTTATGATAAAAACTCTCCAGAAAGTTGGCATAGAGGGAACCTACCTCAACATAATAAAGGCCATATACGACAAACCCACAGCAAACATCATTCTCAATGGTGAAAAACTGAAAGCATTTCCTCTATGATCAGGAACAAGACAAGGATGTCCACTCTCACCACTATTATTCAACATAGTTTTGGAAGTCCCAGCCATGGCAATCAGAGAAGTAGAAGTAATAAAAGAAATACAAATCGGATATGAAGAAGTAAAACTGTCACTGTTTGCAGATGACATGATACTATATATAGAGAATCCTAAATGCACAGAAATCTCTTGGATTCCTATACACTAATGATGAAAAATCTGAAAGAGAAATTAAGGAAACACTCCCATTTACCATTGCAACAAAAAGAATAAAATACCTAGGAATAAACCTACCTAAGGAGACAAAAGACCTATATGCAGAAAACTATAAGACACTGATGAAAGAAATTAAAGATGATACCAACAGATGGAGAGATATACCATGTTCTTGGATTGGACGTATCAATATTGTGAAAATGACTATACTACCCAAAGCAATCGACAGATTCAATGCAATCCCTATCAAATGACCAATGGCATTTTTTACAGAACTAGAACAAATAATCTTAAAATTTGTCTGGAGACAAAAAGACCCTGAAGAGCCAAAGCAGTCCTGAGGGAAAAAAACAGAGCTGGAGGAATCAGATTCCCTGACTTCAGACTATACTACAAAGCTACAGTAATCAAGACAATATGGTACTGGCACAAAAACCGAAATACAGATCAATGGAACAAGATAGAAAGCCCAGAGATAAACCCACACACCTATGGTCAACTAATCTATGACAAAGGAGGCAAAGATAAACAATGGAGAAGAGACAGTCTCTTCAATAAGTGGTGCTGGGAAAACTGGACAGCTACATGTTAAAGAATGAAATTAGAACACTCCCTAACACCACACACAAAAATAAACTCAAAATGGATTCAAGACCTACATGTAAGACCAGACACTATCAAACTCTTAGAGGAAAACATAGGAAGAACACTCTTTGACATAAATCACAGCAAGATCTTTTTTGATCCACCTCCTAGAGAAATGGAAATAAAAACAAAAATAAACAAATGGCATCTAATGAAACTTCAAAGCTTTTGCACAGCAAAGGAAACCATAAACAAGACGAAAAGACAACCCTCAGAATGTTAGAAAATATTTGCAAATGAATCAACGGACAAAGGATTAATCTCCAAAATGTATAAACAGCTCATGCAGCTCAATATTAAAGAAACAAACAACCCAATCCAAAAATGGGCAGAAGACCTAAATAGACATTTCTGCCAAGAAGACATACTGATGGCCAAGAAGCACATGAAGAGCTGCTCAACATCACTAATTATTAGAGAAATGCAAATCAAAACTACAATGAGGTATCACCTCACACCAGTTAGAATTGGCATCATCAGAAAATCTGCAAACAACAAATGCTGGAGAGGGTGTGGAGCAAAGAGAACCCTCTTGCACTGTTGGTGGGAATGTAAATTGATACAGCCACTATGGAGAACAGTATGGAGGTTTCTTAAAAAACTAAAAATAGAATTACCATATGATCCAACAATCCCACTCCTGGGCATATATCCAGCGAAAACCATAATTCAAAAAGACACATGCACCCCAATATTCACTGCAGCACTATTTACAATAGCCAGGTCATGGAAGCAACCTAAATGCCCATCGACAGACGAACGGATAGAGAAGTTGTGGTACATATATACAATGGAATATTACTCAGCCATAAAAAGGAACGATATTGAGTCATTTGTTGAGACGTGGGTGGATCCAGAGACTGTCATACAGAGTGAAGTAAGTCAGAAAGAGAAAAACAAATATCATATATTAACACATGTATGTGGAAACTAGAAAAAAGGTACAGATGAGCTGGTTTGCAGGGCAGAAGTTGAGACACAGATGTAGAGAACAAACGTATGTACACCAAGTGGGGAAAACCGCGGTGGGGTGGGGATGGTGGTGTGCTGAATTGGGCGATTGGGACTGACATGTATACACTGATGTGTATAAAACTAATGACTAATAAGAACCTGCTATATAAAATAAAACAAAACAAAACAAAAAAGAAAACTAATACTAAACTTTCTTTGGGTTAAAAAAAGCTAATCCTAGTCAATGCAGAAACTACTTTAGAGTGACTTAAGAAGAGAAAAGACAGGAAATGCTGTTACCGGAAGAGTAAAGAAAGCCGGGTGCTTCGCTTCATCTTCATATTTGCCTTCAGTTGAACTTCCAGCCTCCATGGATTTGGATGTAGTGTTCTTACCAATACCCATCATTAAGAGAAAGCGAGTAACTTGGCCTTTGGACTGAAGTGGCTGGAAGTTAAGGCTTGTTCACACAAGGAGCCCAGGATCAGATTCAGCTCTTCCAGTGCCGATTCTCAGGCAGAGATGAGCCCCACAAGTGCCATCTCTCAGCACACCTAGAAAAAGAGAAAGCAGCCAAATTACATCAAGCACTTAAACAGTACAGGACACACAGACACTGTGTTTCCTGCATGGGAAAGTCGAAGTACAAATTATATCCAAACACCAAAAAAACTTATTACACTTTTCAAGTCCCCATCCACCTTCATTTATAGTCACTCAGATTCTGAATCACCTTTTGGGGTTGGGGGGTGGGGAACCACCAAACTGAACCACCAAAAAATATTAGAATACTAGGGAGAAAAAATAGCAGAGGGATTTTTCTGACATGCATTATGGTATCTATCTTATAGCCCAGCACTATCCAATAGAACTTTCTGCAATGATGGAAATGTTCTACATCTGCCTTGTCCAATACGGTTGTCACTAGTCACTGGCTACTGAGCACTTGAAATGTGACTAGTGCAATAGAGAAACTGAACCTTTAAACTGTATCAAATTTAAGTTTAAATAGCCACTTGTGGCTGGTGGCAATCATACTAGACAGTTCAGTTATAGCCAATTTACTACGATTGTATGGATATTAAAATAATTTTGAATTACCTACAGGTGCCCAATTAAAGGCTGGGAAGACACTGAAAAGCACAAAAAAGAGGAGACAAGACCAACCTAGGATTAAATGGCCATACAGAACTCCAGGAAGGTGGCAAGGTGAGCTTAAATGGGCTAGAATGCCATACAAAAAACAGAACCGAAACATTCAATATCAAATCAAATGACAACATAAACCTAAAAAAGTAATCCAACCCCTAAAAAGGGGGTTGGGGAAGTACAGTGGCAAGAGATAAGAAAGGGTCCGAGGAGAATCAAGACCCAAGCTGGATCTGACATGCTCAGAGAATCTTAGAGAATCTGGACAATGCTCCAAACTAAGAGAAAATCCAAGTAAAAGTCAAAGGCAGGAAGCTACTGAAACAATTCCATGCAGCAGAAAATATTAAAAACTCAATTTCAAACAACAGAAGTATGACTTGAACAATAAAAGAGACCCACCAAAAGATTAAAAAGCATTTGGAGAATTTGGCTTAAAAAACGAGAGGGCACAGGGACTTCCCTGGTGATGCAGTGGTTGGGAGTCCACCTGCCAATGCTGGGGACACAGGTTCAAGCACTGGTCTGGGAAGATCCCACATGCCACAGAGCAACTAAACCCATGAGCCACAGCTACCGAGTCTGCGCTCTGGAGCCCATGAGCCACAACTACTGAAGCCCACGTGCCACAGCTGCTGAGGCCCACGCACCTAGAGCCCGTGCTCCCAACGGGAGAAGCCACCACAATGAGAAGTCCGTGCACTGCAACGAGGAGTAGCCCCTGATCGCCGCAGCTGGAGAGAGCCCGCACGCAGCAACAAAGACCCAACACAACCAAAAATAAATAAATAAATTTATTTATTTTAAAAAAAGAGAGAGGGCACAAGGGATCCCTTCCAGGATTGGCACACGTACAATCAAACATGCCTAGGTGTTTCTACTTTTTTTTGGTGGGGGGCACGCAGCACAGCTTGCGGGATCTTAGTTCCCTGACCAGGAATTTAACCTGCACCCTTGGCTGTGAAAGCGCAGTCTTAGCCACGGGACTGCCAGGGAATTCCCTAAGATAAAGAAAAAAATACCACAAGCATGTAGGGGCGAGAAGGGACAGAAAACATTCACTGGCACTCAGATTAGAACAATGTTAGACCTTAGCACCAATTAATTTCCCACAAGGAATGAATAACCCAGACAAGCTGTCCTGCAAGTGTGAAGGCAAACCTACAAGAAGTTTGGAAAGACAAGTAGAAAAACATCTGTTCAAAGAATTCTCTTATGGACACTTCATTCAACAAATACTTTAGATGAGCCAGGGGAAAAACTGAAATAGAAACAAATAAAAAAAGAGAAAGAATTAACAAAATTTGAAAATTCAATAGTTAGAGGGCAAAAAGGAAAAAATAAAAGAAATAGTTGCCAGAATATCAAGTTGCCTCTATAGAATCGAGCTAGGTGCACACACCAAAATTTTTTGAGGTGGCTCTTTTGGTTTAAATGTTCATGCACATTTTGCATTCTTGTTCACATTATATACATGTCGCTTTAAAGAGGCAGCTCTCAACGATGAGTGATTTTTTTCCTCCAAGGTACATTTGGCAATGTCTGGAGGCATTTTTGGTCGTCACAACTGGGGGAGAGCTACTAGTATCTAATAAGTGGAGGCCAGGAGTGCTGCTAAACATGCACAGCACAGACAGTAATTTTTTGTTATATTTGATGCAAATATCTTATCCCAGCTTTTTGTTTGCTCATGAATTTTGTGAATGATCTTTTAGAACTGTTTTTATTTGTATGTAATCAAATCCATCAATCTTCTACATTGTGATTTAGCCACTGCCATCCATCAGCTTCCCAAGATCTGAAAAAAAAAAAAAAGATACAGTGTGACAGCTAACATACCTAAATATAAAATCTGCCTGAAGCAGCCCTGACATTTTGACCTTGACCAAGAGCTTATGTTTTCCAGAAGACAGGACAAGAGGATGGTGAAATTGTTAGATTTTTACAAGGCCACCTGCCTTACAGTCACATTCAGAGGGACCAATAAGTTCTTTGCTCTACATCCAGCCCCACTGCCATTAGGATGCCAGCACACTCACGTTAACTTTAGGGAAAATGACAGGACTTTAATGTAGAATACATTTATTCTACTAGGTTAATTTTATCTTCACGTTTGTTTCAGATGTGTACATCCACTGCAGTAGCCAACCCTCTCCACTGCTCCCCATCACCAGGAACAGAGGGGGACTAATTCCATCCTGACAAGACCACTTTTCGTCAAGAACTCTGTACTCCATTTCCCTACCAAATGTTTAACCGACCCTCACAAGCTATACTGAGGGGGCCCATCCACTCCCTTTGCCTGTCTCTTACCGAACAGCAGCCTTCAGAGAGTCCTGAAGATATAGACCCAAATGAGCATGAAAGGTTTTGGGGCCAAATAAAGTACAGGGCAGGAAGCTTTGAGAAAGGCTTTGGGGCAGAGGGCTGCAAAGCCTGGGAAGGGTGGACAAATGGAGGGAAGAAGAAGAGGAGGAAAGGGAGAAGATAGTGAACACTGAAAACAAAAACGCATCCTTTTAAGTTCCAAAATGACAGAGTATTCAACAGGCAAGTACTCAAGACTGATGAAGACAGCCTGAAGGCCAGAAACCACGCATCAACCTGAGATCAGAGTGTTTTATGCACAGACCAGAACTTTTGTGGGGGGAAATGCCAAGGCCCAAAGGCAAACGCAGCAAAAGATTTAAAAAGGTGGAGTTTAGGGCCTGTGTTAGAATTTGTGGTAAAACAAAAGCCAAAATCTCCCAGGGAACCTGACACCAGGGAAAGTTTGTCCTCCCACAGTGCCCAGTGACGCCACTTCCTACTCCTTGCAAAAGAAAGAGAATAAGCAAAGCCACTGCTATCTTGCCCCTGACTACATGACAAGGGGAAAGGAGGTGCTGGGGGATAAAAGATCAGATTCACAAATAACGAAAACAATAATAATGACAGCAGTTTTCCAGCTAAGCGCCGATGTGTGCCAGACACATCTCTTACATCTCATTATATAAATGGCAATTATTTCTCCCTAGTAAGCATAGTATTACTTGATAGGCACACTAACTCCACAAAAGTGGAAACTGAGCTTCACAGAAGTTAAGTAACTTGCCAAAGGACACACAGCTATAAGCAGTGCAGCAGCAGGATTCAAACTTAAATCAGTATTCCTGTCCTAACAATGTTTGTACAAACAAGACATAAAACTATCCTCAGTTTACAGCCAACCTCCCTGAGCGAATAAGGTCCAGGCCAGCTGGCCTTAAACATTGTCTTCAGGATACTTTCTGTCCTCCTTGTGATTTTTGAGGGAGGTCCGAGGGGCTGAAATGACCAAGCTCCTTCTCCAGGGCTAAAGCCTGCTCCCCTTAGACCAGGAACCCCCAAATCTGCGCACTTCTGGCCACTCCGTGGCACGAGCCATCATCTCAACAGCACAACAGCCTCGTCTCATTTTCTTGTTCCATCTTGATAGCTCTACTGCAACGGGCACGGCCATGCTACAGAAACTACCATACCCTTTGATGGCATCCTAATTAGCCAGAGAATGACACCCAAATTCCTTAACAAGGCTGCAGGTCCACTGTGAAGCCTATGGTGAAGTTTGCCCTCGCTATGCTGTAGTTTCCATCTTTCAGTTCCTTGAAGGTGTTGGGTTCTCCTCTAGCCCTCAGGCCCTTGCACATGCTGTCCCTCCAAAATAGGCACCCTTCATCTCACGCCTTTCCCTTGGGGTAACTCCCATCAGTGCTGCCTCTGATCACCACACCTCATCATGGCGTCTGGGAACCATAAAGATGGTTACGATACAACAAGATAATGTCTACCTGCTCAGCCAGACAGGTGCAGAACAAGAGGCATTATCCCCAGTGCCTAACTTCGCACCTGTATTAAAGGCTCCCCAAAATATGGAGAACGAATAAATGATGCTTAAAAATATAATAATAAAGGTACTTCATATAACAGTCATTCTTGCTTAATACTCTTTCTTAATCTTGGAAAAGGAAAGTAACAGCCAATATCAAACTTATCTGTGATACAACAGATACATTAATGTCAAGGACAAGCCAGGTTGTCGACATCACTGCTATCATTCAACTGACAGAGAAAGATGAGGGGAAATATTTGAAAGGAAAAGAGTGAATTATAGCCATATTAAGAGATATGAAAATTGTAGAGAATCTTTGCATAGATGGCTAGATACAAACACATGAGCAAGGCTCCTTCAGTGCTGACTGATTCTAACATTTCCCAGTTGCCAGCAATAAGCATCTAGATCAGAAGCTAGCAAACCATTGCCTGGCCTGGTTTGTTGTGGTCCCCAGCTATGAATGATTTTTACATTTTTAAAAGGTTGTAAACAACACCAAGGAAGAAGAACATATATGACAGAGGCCATCTGGCCCATGAAACCTAAGATATTTACAGCAAAGTCTGCTGACTCCAAAGGTAAGAGGATGAAGGAATCCTGTTTAGAATGGTAGTAACAGCATTAAATACTTAATAAATTTAACAAAAATGAGCATAACCTTTACAAATAAAGCTATAACCTATTATTAAGGGCCATAAAATAACCAGAAAAACAGACAATAGTCTTGGATAAGTGAGCTACTATAAGGGTATACATTCTCCTACAAACATAAAGTATATAAGTTTAATAAAAATCAATTAATACCTTAAAGGGGGCTTGCTAAAATTCCTGTGGAAGAATAAGCAAAAGTAGCCACAAGTATTTGAAAAAAGAATAGGAAGAACATGTTCTATCATAAAGTTGTAGTAAACAGAGGAGTTCAACTTTGGTATAAAAAGAGACAAATAGGTCACACAACAGAAAACCCACAAAGTGACAAATATATGATGTGGGAAGCATTTAAATCTTAAAACAAAGTATGGATTTTTCAATACAACATGCCAAGACAACTGGTTCACTATTAATAAACTCCAGAAAAGTAATAAAGCCAGTTAATGACTATATAATGTTAGGGTAGGGGACCCTTTTTTGGTATATCATTAAAGATGAAAAAGAGATGGAGGCTGATAGATTTTTACAATATAAATTTTTTTAGATTTCTGTATGGATAAAAATCCAACAAAATCAAACAGCAAAATATAACATAGGTAAGATAATGTGTTGATATCTTTACTATCTGAAGAGCTCTTGCAAACCAATAAACAGAAAACAAAAATCCTTACTATAAAAATGGGCAAGACATATGAGCTTCTAATCCTCAGTCTCCCACAAAAACAAATAGAAAAATAAATGCTCGATCCTTGTTTAAAATCAAAAGTACATTGAAATGAGGTAAACTTTTTTTAACCTACATCAGTTATTTATAATAAGCTTATTGTACAGTGTTAGAGAAATAGACGAACACTCCTAATGAAATACAAATTTGCTAATAAGAAGGTAATTTGGTTATATGTATCAAGAATTATAAATAATCATATTTACTTCTAATATATCCTGAGGAAGTGCTACTTCTAGGCATGTATTTTAAGGTAATAATTAGGACATATAAAGATTTAGCTACAAAACTGTGCGTGTTAACATTGTTAATAAGACCAAAAATCAAGAAAAATCTAATATCCAACACTAGGGAATTGAACGGTAAAACTACGGTATGTTCATACAAAGGAATGCCATTGCAGCCATTAAAAAGATGGCACACGGACTTCCCTGGTGGTGCAGTGATTAAGAATCCGCCTGCCAATGCAGGGGACACGGGTTTGAGCCCTGGTCCAGGAAGGTCCCACATGCTGTGGAGCAACTAAGCCCGTGAGCCACAACTACTGAGCCGGCGCACCCTAGAGCCCGTGCTCCACAACAAGAGAAGCCACCAGAAGGAGAAGCCCATGCACCGTAACAAAGAGTAGCCCCCACTCACAGCAACAAGAGAAAGCCCACGCACAGCAACAAAGACCCGGCACAGCCCAAAATAAACAAACAAACAAATAAATAAATAAAATTTTAAAAACGATGGCACAGAAATATTTATTGACGTGGGAAAATGTTTGCCCTATGTTATATAAGGAAACAGGGTTTTTTTTCCTAAAGTATAATATTATACTAAAGGAAATAAGCCAGTCACAGAAAGACAAACATGACATGATTCCACTTATGTGAGGTATCTGGAACAGTCACTCATAGAAGCACAGAGTAGAATGGTGGTTGCCAGGGGCTGGCAGGGAGGGGGAAGTGAGGAGTTGCTTTTCAGCAGGTATAAAGTTTATCAAGCAAGATGAATAAGTTCTAGAGATCTGCTGTACAACATCATGCCTATAGTTAACAATACTGTATTGTTCACTTAAAAGTTTGTTAAGGGCTTCCCTGGTGGCGCAGTGGTTAAGAGTCTGCCTGCCGATGCAGGGGACACGGGTTTGTGCCCTGGTCCGGGAAGATCCCACATGCCGCGGAGCGGCTGGGCCCGTGAGCCATGGCCACTGAGCCTGTGCGTCCTGAGCCTATACTCCGCAACAGGAGAGGTCACAACAGTGAGAGGCCCGTGTACCACAAAAAAAAAAAGTTTGTTAAGAGGGTAGATCTCAGTAATAATAAATAATAATAATAATAAAAGATATCAATTTTCTAAAATAATGCAGTGAAAAGAATTAAAGGAAATTTATACAATGAAAAAAGCAGTATGTACAGCAATAACCCACTGTGTATGGATAAGTGTGCCACACACATATACACACCAAAATGTTAACCAAAATGTTGACTGGTGGGACAGCAAAGGAGTTATCTTTTTCCTTTTATTCCTCTATTTTCCCTGAAGTTATTTACTCAACAATGAACGCTATGCTCTCTTTCTCCCCCAAGAGCCACATCAGCACCCATATCAAATCCAGAGAAGTGATCAGTTCCCCTTAACAAGGGGATACAAAGCCATTCAGTCCTTTCTGTTGAGAGATCAGGACACAACTCTATAATTGCAAAGTGGTGTGGAGTAAAGTTCTCATGTTTAAAGTTGTAAAGTAATTTTTGTTGTCAGAGAATGGACAAAAGACAAGGCTTTGTAAATTATACTTAGCAAGGAGGGAACTAACAATGAAAGAGGCGTATCAATTGCCAAGGCTGCCCCAAGAAGTGATCCTCAACTTTGACTCTATGTTGGAACCACCTGAAAACTTTAAAAATACTCTCTACCCACCCAGAAAGTCTACTGAATAGAACTGTATAGCCTGAGCATTTAGATTTTATAAAACTCTCCTGCAGCCAGAGTTAAAAATCCCTACCTTAGAGCAAGCAAGAAATCACTGAAGATTCAAAAAATAATAAATCAACCTCAATAAAGGTAAGCCTCATAGGGTGGGAAAATAGCGATTTGGGAAATTCTGCTATGAGCAAATAGAAAAGGAAAATATTTAGATCTTCAACAAATCTTTCAATCCCCTAAAGATTGAGCCACCAGCTCTCTAGCCACCGATAATCATGCACAAATGCAGAATAACAATTCTTAATCAGTGTTTATTTCATCAGCTATTCAGCCAGAGATCACTTCTTTCTTTTTTTTAAATAAATTTATTTATTTATTCATTTATTTAATTTTTGGCTGCATTGGGTCTTCACTGCTGCATGAGGGTTTTCTCTAGCTGCTAAGAGCAGGGGCTACTCTTCGTTGTGGTGCACAGGCCTCCCATTGTGGTGGCCTCTCCCATTGCAGAGCACGGGCTCCAGGCACACGGGCCTCAGCACTTGTGGCACACGGGCTTCAGTAGTTGTGGTTCGCGGGCTCCAGAGCGCTGCAGGCTCCATAGTTGTGGCACACGGGCTTAGTTGCTCTGCGGCATGTGGGATCTTCCTGGACCAGGGATCGAACCCGTGTCCCCTGCATTGGCAGGCGGATTCTTAACCACTGCACCACCAGGGAAGCCCCAGTGATCACTTCTTTTGCACTGAATTTTTTTATCTGACCATTTTTCCCCTGTCAGTGTCAACTCTTTCAACTGTGGCTTACCATGGCCACCTGACTTGAAAGTATGATGGTACGACCCAAACCGGATTTAAGGGCCAAACTGCTCCTGGAATATAATACCAACATCTTTTGTGTTTCTTGGAAGGACAACCAAATGCTAAGAAAACGTGTTTTCCCAGCATCAGCACCTAGTAGTCCCTAGTACACAACATATAAAACACTCTATGGTTGAATGAATTAATCACTAAGAGTCCTCTGAAGGATAGAATCCCCCTGTGTACACTTCATCTTTATATTCCAGTTCATAAAACAGAACTCAACAAATGTTGATGAGAGCCACATTTACCCGAAATAGACGGCACTGAATGAATACTACATTAAAAACGTAACTGCAAAGCAAATCCATCATTTGATCTGGATACAAAAACCTACAGTTCTCCAAAATGATAAAGAATAAGAAAAAAAAGAATAGAGAAGGACTTCCCTGGTGGCACAGTGGTTAAGACTCCACGCTCCCAAAGCAGGGGGCCTGGGTTCAATCCCTGGTCAGGGAACTAGATCCCACATGCATGCCACAACTAAGGAGCCCATGAGCCGCAACTAAGACCCAGCACAACCAAGTAAATTAAAAAATTTAAAAAGGAATAGAGAGAATAAGAATCAATGGTTCATGTACCTAAGACTTAATTGGGAATCTTATTCAACATGCAGATTTCTTCCACACATATAGTGGCAGAAAAATATTCAAAGCTGTTTTTATTATAACAGTCCCAAACTCAAGACACAGAAACGTCCATCAACAGGCAAATGGATAATCAAAACATGGTGGGTCCATGCAAAGGGATAGTAAGCAATTAAAAGGAAGCAACTACTGATGCACCTAATAACATGGAGAAATCGCACAGACACCGTTGAGTGAAAGAAGCCAGACACAAGACATGCTGCCTGAATCCCTATAGACAAAACTAATCTTCGGTGGCAGGAAACAGTTAGTGGTGACCTAGAACAGCTAAAACGGGAAGGAGGGACTCCAGAGGCAGAGGAAGGAACCTACGGAGTGACAGAAATGTTCCATAACTTAGCTATGATTCTGGTGGCTCCATTTGTATGTATATCCATTTACTGTATGTAAACTATGGCTCAGTAAAGTTGATTTTAGAAGAAAAAATATTTTTAACTCCCATAATCCCACCAACTTTAAAAAATGTCCCCTCTCCCAAATTGATTCCACAGACCTGCATCAAAACCTGGGACTTACATTTTTAACAAATGCACAAATGTTCTGATGCTAGTGGTCCTCAGATCAACACCTCTGGATGGACAACCTGGGGTGGGATAAAGCTATTTTTCCCACTTGCAGAAATCTATCTAGACAGGTGAGAGTATATGATCACGAAAGAAAACTCTGGGATAAGGAAACTCAAAACCTCAACTTGCCAAGTGGTAGCCTGGTCCTTCCCAAGATACAAACAAGAACTTTCCGAGCTGGCCAGGTTCAATGATAAAGCACATTTAAAAAGTCAATCTGTAGCTCTCTGCTTAAATCCGATCATTAGGGGATTATAGTTGAACTGTGGCTGCTCCATTAAATTCTGTTAAATGCTAACATTTGACCTAAATGTTTTTAATTCAAGCCAAAAGAAAGATTACTGGAACAAATATCCTCAACTTGTACGTGATCAAACTTCCTTTAAATATAATGACTTAAATTGTTGCCCAACATACAGTCTTGCTTTAGGGGGTTTAGAATTCTGACATTGACCCTGGCTAGCTATCATTATTCCATTTAAACAGTAATGAAATGAACCTGTAAGAAGTGGTTATCATTTGACCTTGTGATTACAGTTATGGTGTAACTGGGGGGGAAAACATCATCCTACAGCCTTTTCCAAAACACTCTAAGAACCCTTGCTCTAATTCTTCAAACTGCAAGTCACCACCCACTAGTGGGCCATGAAACCAACGGGATCTCAACCAGAATTTGCAGAACAATGAAATTTAACAGAATAAAGAAAATTCAGAGCACATCTCACAAGATAAGGGTAACCCAGAGTTTCAAGGTAAAAACTGTGGGTCAGTCAAAAAGAGCCTAAAAGTCACTGATATAAACTAAAGTTCTGCCCAGTGACACAAAAGGCATATTTCAAGCGCCCAATTTAAATCAGGTTATTTGCTGAACTTTAACATACTCACAGAAATAATTTGCCAAAGTGGTACAAGATGATGACACTGATTAACAAAATATAACATCCCCTTGCCACAAGGATGGAGAGAGCATCCAGAATCATGGCCTCAGAGAGGCCTTTCTTTAAAATCTATCAGAGCCCTAAACCAAACTACCTCAGTGACTGCAATCAAGACAGGCTCTGTTGCACCCCAATGAGCTGTGTAAGCTTCTGTCACTGTCTTGGTTTGTCAATTTGTTCCCTTAAGAAGAAGAGACTTTTAAAAAGTTAGATAAAACCGGATTTCTGAAGGGAAATCAGGATTGGTTGTCAGGTTTCATCTCAGAAACCACATGCTGAGAACCTCAAGAGCCCCTGGGCCTATGAGGCACCCATGGCACAATCCTACAGGCAAAGTGGAAGGGAAAGGGCCCCGGGATAAATGCTGCTCAAATACTTAGGAATCACCTAAAAATATAGTCAGGTCCTCAACAGTGGGCCAGAGACGATGCAAAGCCACTGGATAGACATGGCAAATATTCCTGGAACATCTGTGGGATGAGGTGAGCAGGGAAGATCATTCCTAATTGAAAGCAAATATTTTTGGAGCATAAGATGACATGCCTAACTGATAAAATGATGGAAGATGTTAAAGAATATGTTCTGCCTTCAGAAGACACCTTCAGTCTCTTCCAGAGACTAGGCCTGGGAAGCCCTTGGTACAGAATAAGCTCTAGTCCCAAATAGACTCTAAATCCTAAAGAAGCTTAGATCCAGCCCAAGACAGGTTGTTTTGCTGACGTCAGTTTACACACAGCCTGAGCCATGTAAATTGGTGGTCATGCTGTCTAGAGGAGAAAACCATGACTCACTGACTGCTCAATTAGGGGAAAGATGGAGTCAAGTTTACAGCAAAAGGTCAAAGCAGCTGATGTTTTGTTAGTTTGGTGGCTTTAAAATACAAAGTCATCAGTGATCTCTGTTTTTCTGACCTAATGTTGTAGGTCGTAGGTGTCAGATGCTGTGGCTAGTACCATCCAACAGAAATCTCTTCCCCAAACTTTATTCAAAATTATGACAAGACCTTAACACTCATCATCCTCACTCTGCCTCTCCTGCCCCAGGTACTATCCATATGAACCATGTTGACCTGCAGAGTTCCCAGGTCTTAGCTCAAAAAGTCTCCTCCTGGGCTTCCCTGGTGGCGCAGTGGTTGAGGGTCCACCTGCCGATGCAGGGGACACGGGTTCGTGCCCCGGTCCGGGAGGATCCCACGTGCCTTGGAGCGGCTGGGCCCGTGGGCCGTGGCCGCTGAGCCTGCGCGTCCGGAGCCTGTGCTCCACAGAGGGAGAGGCTGCGGAGGTTAGAGGCCCGCGTACTGCAAAAAAAAAAAAAAAAAAAAGTCTCCTCCTATAGGAAGCATTCTTGGGTTAGCTGTTCCTCTACTTCCATGTTTCAATAGCACACTGCTTCTTGGTCCAGCTTCCCAACCAGGCAGGGATGGGGTAGGGACACAGTGTTCATCACATAAAAGGCATTCAAATATATGAAGAAAAGAGAATTTTTCCATGGGTCAGTTAGCCATACAACCAAAACAAAACCTAATCCCTGCCCTCCAGTTTCGCTCAAGGAAACCATGTGGCTGGGATAAGAGAGAGGGTAAGGGAGAGGTAGTGGAGCAAAAGGTATAGTCTGTGGGCCAGAATTAAAATATAAACAGATATTTGAGAAAACTCAAGCAGAATCAAGATGGATTTTATTGCATTTATTTCCACTGTGTGATTTAAAATATCACTTTTTGTACAAATGATGTATTTTTATGGAAACACTATTTTTAGTGTATTAATACTATTTTTAATGTACAGGGGCCACTGAAAAGCTAATCTTATATGGAATTTTAATGACAAGATAAAACATGTGCAAAATTGACTATCTATTATATCCAAGATACAAACATGATTATCACTTAACAGTATAAAAATTCTAGGAGGGGTTATTATCCCCACAGTTTAAAACTGAGGCACAGAGAGGGTGATATACCCTTGGACAAAAGCCAAGGGCAAGTGACAGACAAAACAATCACTGAGAGCATGAAAACTGCTCCTATTCCCTTACAGACTGACTAACAGAACAAGGCTCTAAAGATGAACAGCCAGAAAAGGCCTGAGATGTTATGTCTGAAGGTCATTTTGGAGGAAGCTGAGGAACGCCCCCAGTTACTGTCAGGGAATAAAAAGAAAGACACTTTCTCCTCTTCCACACCTCCAAGTAACCTTTGTCATTTGATGTCTTCCCCCCTCCTTTCCAGTACAACAACAGACTTGGGTGCTTAAGTAACCTCCAGGGGATGGCTCTGCCCTGCTAACACTGTGCCCCCTCAGTACCACCCCAGCTCCTGCTTCATCCTCCATTTCTAGCACACAGGTAACTCATCTGTCACCTCTAGCTACTGTTGCCACTGCTACCCCCGCTGGAGAAGAGAAGGCACTGCCCATGTGCTGGGAGAAGCATTTCCATGCCTCAAGATCAAATGGACTAATCAGCTCTCTCCCTGAATTACCCTTCAGACCACACCATTCCTCTTTGGAATGTTCTCACCTTTCCTGTGCCCCAACTGCCAAAACCAAATTTCCTTCTCTCTCACCTGCAGAGAGAGGTCAAGCCCCACCTTTCTTTAATTTCCTGACTACCCATTATACCTGCTCTGTTTTGCTGGACTTTGGCACAGTTACTTAGTTCTCTCAACCACCTGCTCTCTTCCTATAGTCTGGAAGAAATCCTATTTGTAAATCTCTTCTGCAATATTTTTTTTCTCCCCTCCAAGCCCTCCTGCCCCCTATTCCAGTTTACTAAGAGTTCTGTCTCCTCCTCCCCACAGACTCTCCCAAGATAAGGAAAGGGGCACTCTGAAATCTCACCTACCCTGATGGATTAACTGATGGCTAAATAGTGGGTTTGACTACACTGCACTGCAATTACCTGGGGCTGGGACACTGTAATTCTTCTCTAGACTAAAACCAAGTACACAGTGATTGAAATAAATTTTCCCTGACCTTCATTAAATGGGAGCCTTTTTCCTGACCTTTAATAAACATCCCATGCCTGTGAGTATGTTATATTTTTTTTTTCTGCAGAGGAGCATGTTCCTCCTAATCCATTAAAAAAAAAAAAAAACCCACATCCATTCAATATAGAGACTACAATTACTTAGAATCCTATAGCACAGATGTATTATTTTTTTGGTGTCAAAACCTGACATTTTTACAACCCCCAAACCTTAAAAGGAGTATAAATAGATGTATTCAGCTATAAAAGAGGCTCCAGCTCTCTCTGAGGTTTGTTTAATCTATGTTCCTTGTTGCCTGTGTACTTACTTTTCCTCAAACCCCTAAAATTCTGTATAAAATAAAACATAAAAGAGCACAGAAGTCCTTGGAAGTCCCAGGACTGGACCTCACTCAGAAAATAAGGTAAATGAGCACCTGAAAAACACTGAATCTAACATTTTAATTGCTGCAGATCAGGTTTTTATTGCCACTCTCACATATTTAATGAAGGGCATCGCCTTCTAAGGGTTGCATAAATCTTAATGTTACTAATATTCAAATAATGTCTGACAGCACCCAGAAAGACTGTGGAGATTTTCTGGTAACCCAGCTCAGGAAACTTGAGCCATAGGCTCCTCACCCACCTACACAGACATACACACACATAGCCCTATATTCGCAGGAAAAAAACCCCAAAAAAACAGACACACAGTCTCATAGACAGGAGCACACATAGTCACAGATGCATGTGCATGGAAACAGACACCCATAAACCCAGATGCACAGACATAGGCACATACAGATGCAGACACTAATTCCCCAAAGCAAAGCCTCTGTACCAAGAAATGGTCTTACCTGAAGAGAGAAATCTTACCGTATCCCCCCACAATATTTTGTATTCAGTGCCCTACCCACCAATTCTGTGCTGGGATCTGTGTGAGGCTGGGATCCTTCTGATGCTCAGCATGAGACTCTTCAGGTGCTGAAGGAATTTTGGCTTTTATAACCCACACAGGCTCACCAAAATTGTATAACACCACCACCTAGTCAGAAATGCTATCTACTTTGTATTACACAATAGCCACCCTCTGGGTACAAACGGTTACTGCATGCCTCTAGTATGGTTTGTTTACCATCAATCTGTAGCAGGTTTCTATGTGGCAGGCTGGATATTCTATTGTGGAAACCAAGCAGCTGTTGCGATTACATTTCTCAAACCCACACAAATAAGGAAAATTTAAATCTATCTTTCCAAACCCTTCCGTTCAGATGAACAAGTCCACCCACACTGCTTTCAGCTCAGTGAAATGGGAGATGAATTTTACTCCCTAGTAATTTTTCATTTCACCAATCAGGGGCCCAAAGACAACTATTTTCAAAGCTCAAAGACTTTCAGAGATTAAAAGTAGATCTGGGGGCTTCCCTGGTGGCTCAGTGGTTGAGAGTCCGCCTGCCGATGCAGGGGACACGGGTTCGTGCCCCGGTCCGGGAGGATCCCATATGCCGTGGAGCGGCTGAGCCATGGCCACTGAGCCTGCGCGTCCGGAGCCTGTGTCCTGCAGTGGGAGAGGCCGCAGTGGTGAGCGGCCCGCATACCGCAAAAAAAGA
>NW_006790811.1:18012-51504 GCF_000442215.2 Lipotes vexillifer | reverse complement strand
ACCAAAAAAAAAAAAAAAAAAAAAAAAAATAGATCTGAAGGTATGATTTCTTCATTAGATTACAGGCAGAGCCAACAATAACCATAACATTGAGAGCTCTAACTGCTGGAGCCCCGCTGGATGTGGCACCTGGTATACACTCCCAGCTGCAGAGGCCCCACTGGACAGTGAAAGTGCCATGAAGACATAGAAAAAGGCAGACATACACTGACAATCTGGTACCAGTGAGAAGGAAGAAGCCGCACCTGCAGTCAGACTTTGTCCCTTCCAGTCCTGACTCCAGGCAAGGGCCTACCAAAACCTGGGCAATGGTCACCTCGCCTCTGCTGTGAGAGGGCAAATACTTGCCCCCATCTCCCCAACACCACTGCACTTCCCAAATCCAGACAGAAAACCATGAAACTCAGATGAGAAACAGCTAGGCAGAAGATGCATCTTGGAAGATGGGATCCCTAAGATAAAGGCAGAAGAACAAGGACAACTCCTGGAGAGAAAAGTAGCTCTAAGTGTTATTTATTCATGAATAATCTTAAGGAAATCAGCAGTGAGCATAAGAGGAAGATGCCACTTGACTAGGGGAGAAGCTATAGCAGAAGCTGGGGAGATGGTTGAAAGGCAAGCACTTCCAACTGTTCAGGGGCAAGAGATTCACAACCACAAGTGCCCAGAACACAGGTCACACGTGACACACCCAACCCATCAGGTCAACATACCCAGGTAGTCCCTTGCTCCAAGGTGAGCTAACCCAGTGTGTGGCCTATGGGAAAAATACTCCAGTTTCTGTATCCTGAATACAAGACCTATAATCAGGATGTTCTGTGAAGACTCAAACTTCAAAAAGGTTCTACTGTAGGAACCAAAAGAAAATTTCAATTTGGAAAAAAGGAAAAAAGAATAAAAAACAAAGACAGTTGTGTATCAACAAAGGAAACAGGATCGGATGATTATATGAAGAAAATGGACTAAGAACAAGAGACAACAACTGGGTTGGGGAAGAACTGAGAGGAAACAAAAAAGCACAAAATTAGCTTAGAAGCATTAAAGAGAAGTGAAACTGCAGAAAACAGCAGAAAACTGAAAGGTGGAGGACAAGCTTGAGAAACTCCTAGACAAGGAAAAGTCCAGAAAGGCAACAACAGTTCAGAGATGAGTACCATGGAGGGAAAAAAGCAAAGAGCAAAGCCAAGACATGAATAATCCACTGCTTATTAAATGGACTTAAAAAACAAAGAAGCCAGTCATGCTGTAGGATTCCATTTTATATGAAATGTCCAGAACAGGCAAATCTATAGAGACAAAAAGATTAGTGGTTGCCTGGGAATGGGGTAGAAATGGGGGGACAGGAATGGAGAGTGACCGTTAATAGGTTTGGGATTTCTTTATGGGATGAAGAAAATTTCTAAAATTTGATTGTGGTGATGGTGGCATAAGTATGATTTACTAGAAGCCACTGAACTGTACATTTTAAATGGGAGAACTTTAAGGTATGTGATTTACATCTCAATAAAACTTTTTTAAAAAAGAACAATGAAAGAGACTTAAAGATACAACAGATATAGAAAAAAACCACAACTAATTCTGAGATTAAGAAAAATCTGAGTATAGAAATGGGCACACCAGAGTCATTCAAAATTAGAGAAGAAACTTAACTTGAACATATCCTGGCAAAATATTTTAACTACAGGATGAAAAAGTCATAGAAACACCCAGGGAGATGGAGAAAATGTTTGGTTTACTTGAGCATAGCAATAATTAAGATTAGCCCCAGGATTTTCCAAGGCAGTATTAAACACCAGAAGTCAATAGAAAATATAGATCTATAGAAAACTGGAGAAAAGGATTTCCCAAAGAATTTTATAATCAAACAAGCTGCCCTTCATGTGTTAAAGCCAAAAACTGCAATTTCAGATATGCATGGGCTGAGAAAGAAAAAAAGCAAAGCCTGAGGCTATATTCCAGCCACATAAGAGGTAAAATTCAGAGTGGTCACTAATAAACAGGGTTGCTAACAATGTATACCAGCCAAAACCATCAAGATCAGGACATAAACCCAGTTATAAAATTGACTGCATATGGGCTTCCCTGGTGGTGCAGTGGTGCAGTGGTTGAGAGTCCACCTGCCGATGCAGGGGACACGGGTTCATGCCCCCGTCTGGGAAGATCTCTATGTAATGTAAAAAAAAAATTAAAAACAAAGCAGATTGAACAAGAGTACATTAAAGACTGAATGCAGGAAATGAGAAGATGCTGAAAGCCCTTCTCCCAAACAGATGGGAATGGGAAAATACCATTAGATTTTAGCTATGACAACTAAAGAAAGTTGGTTTTTTTTTAGAGAAACTACTATTAGAATTTGAAACAGACTATAGACTAAAACTAAACCTGTAAATTAGTTAAATTCATTCCATTAAAAATATTCCCAGGTTTGTCAAAAACTAAATGCCTGGATTTCCTTGGTAGCACAGTGGTTAAGAATCCACCTGCCAATGCAGGGGACACAGGTTCAAGCCCTCGTCCAGGAAGATCCCATATGCCGCGGATCAACTAAACCCGTGTGCCACAACTACGGAGCCAGCACTCTAGAGCCTGTGAGGCACAACTACTGAGCCTGTGTGTCACAACTATGGAAGCCTGTACACCTAGAGCCCGTGCTCCTCAACAAGAGAAGCCACTGCAATGAGAAGCCCGTGCACCGCAACGAAGAGTAGCCCCCCGCTCGCCGCAACTAGAGAAAGCCCATGCATGGTAACAAAGACCCAACACAGCCAAAAATAAATAAATAAGTTTATTGATAAATAAATAAATGCCTAAGATAGACCTTAAAAATGAAACAAAAATAAAGCAACATTAATGCTGCTTTATCATTATTTTTAAATTTCAGACACAATTGAATTCATGCCAGAAAGTATTAAAAGGGGAAAAAGAGGGTCATTTTACATTGCTATATTATAAAATTCATATGTTAATTTTTATGTTCTGAACATTATTTCACTGAAATAAGATCCATAATGGTAGGCAATACAGAAGAATGACCAACACTATAAACATACCTATCTGCCTCCAAGAAGATGGGGGCAAGAGGGTGGAGGGGTAATGAGCACAGGCTTGATCTCTATGTTAATTTTATTTTGCATCAATTAGAGAATCTGACCAATAAAATGAATCAGGCTAACATAATAAGTATCAAACTTTCCATGACATAGAAAGTAGAGCTTTATTTTCAACAGCTAAAGAGCATTAGTGGAAACTGACCACCATGCCAAATGAAAATTTCAGCCCCCACAAAAGAGGAACACTTCTCAGTGCCCGGTCATAATGCCAAAACACATAAAAAATAATTGTCAACAAAGGAAGTTTAACAACTTCAAAATTTTTAGCCTTTCTCCCAAATAACCATTAGGTCAAAGGTGAAATTGAGACTGTAAAAAATACCCTTACAAAAAAAGAATAAGCAACAAAATAATCTAAAGAAACTTAAAAAAATTAAAGAGAGGAAGAGGAAAAAATTAGCTAGGAAATAAGGCAACAGAACTGAAAAATTTGATAAATACATCCAAGAGGGCTCTTAAGCCTCTTAAGGCCAAGGCAGATAGAGACTTTCCATTCAAAAACACACTGGGCCCAGGTGGTTTCCTAGGCAAACGTCTCCAAGCATTAAGGAAGTTACTCCTTATGCTACTTAGACAGCTCCAAAGCACTGGAAAAGGATGAAAAGCTTGTCAATCATTTTAGAAACCTAAGCATAACCCTGATTCCAAACTTGACAAAGCACAAGAAAAGGAAAAAAGCTAGTATTACAACTCATATCAACAGGCAGAAGGAAGAAAAACCATTAAGATCCAAAAAGAAAACCAGAAACCAAAAAGGCATTTGATAAAACTCAAAATCAATTTTTGAATGAAATTCTTCATGCATTCCAATACAGAAGAAAAGTGTCCTCAAAAAGAACCCCTATCTCATGCCAAAAGCCAATGAGATACTTACTCTGAAAAACCCAGAAAGGTTATATTAAAGCCAAAAACAGAAGGGAGTGTGATGGCCTCCATTACAGAAAACTGTTCTGGAAGTTCTAAATAATACAGTAAGAAAAATATTTTTAAAGTTCAAATAATAGAAAAGGGAAGACAAAAGAATTATTGACAGGTAATGGATCTGTCTACAAAGAAAATGAGCTGGTGGGGTGGGGGGGGCACTAGAATAAGATACTTCAGAGAGGTAGCCATTTACAAATGAACATAGAAAAAAAACATCCTATGCACTAGCATTAACTCATATGATGACCCTCTTTTAAAATACTGTATACATGCACGTGCAAGTGTGCTAAGAAAGCAAAAGGTGATGCACCAAGCTGCTTATACCAGTTACCTCGGTAAAGTGGGATTATAATTGTTTTTACTTTGTGGAAAAGTTTTACGGCTTAATTTTGTCCCTCCCAATGTATTAGGAGGCAAAATTAGCAGTAGTTCAATTCTTGGCACCCATATAAGGTTAGTAAATTTAGGACCAAAAATTAGGCAAAACAACCAAAAGGCTAAACTTGGCCAAATACTGGAAAAAAAAGTTTAATTCTTCAGAAATAATTATGTATTTGAAAATATCTAATTTGATTAATGTAATCTCTGATTTATCTTTTCCCTTTAAGGACAAATTTAAACTATTTTTTTAAAACCTTACACATTTGGTGATTATCTATTTCTGCCTTTCCAAATAAATGTTACATACTGACATTTCAGTGTCCCTCAGTGTTGTAAAACTGAGTAAAACAACAAAGGAGATTTAGAGTTAGCAACTGGACAAAACTACTCTGATCCTGTAATAAGATAACCTGGGGGAGGGGGGAAGGAATTCTGTAAACACTAAAAGCAAATATATTAACAGCACCCTCTAGTGTTACAATATTTAAATGGCACTTCATTAAGATAAGAAATTATAAAATATAAAATTATTTTTTTAATATTTTGTAAAATTTCACACAGAAAAGTAGACAGAACTGAAGTACATTTTAACTTCATATCCAACTTATTTCTATGTATTGTTTTCATTCACGTGGCAAATTCTCTACTTAATTGCCAGAGACCACCAGGTGTGAGTCCTCTGTCATTCAGTTAATAACTAGACTAATAAAAAGCCTTGATTTTAAGTTCAGCACACAACCAATTAAATTCAGGCAACATTTCCCAGCCTCCCTTGCAGCTAGATGTGGCCGTGTGACTATGTCTTGGCCAATGGGATGTGAGTTGGAGTAAACATGCTCTCTCCTTTCCCTCTTCCCACTGGCTGAAGGAAACATCTTGAGCCATGTAAATGAATCAATACTCTAGGAATGGTGAAACTATAAGAAAAAAAAAAGGAGCCAGATTATGTGAAAAAGAAGCTATTTCATATTTGGGTATAATAGAACAGCCAAAACTATTACCCCCCCCTCCAAAAAAAAAAAAAAAACCCACACACGTAGAAAGAAAATCTGGCAAGACAACACATTTGGAATAAACCCAGTCACTAAATTTTCAACAGGAAATATATCAGCACATATTTCAAACCTGGCTAAATTCTATTTTCCTTCAGAGGAACCAAATGGAAGGATCACAATAAAGGATACACATTTGTGTGAAGTGAATAAATTCACTGTTCCCCTTGACTATCAAAGACTTATTAAGTTGGCTTCTCCAGCAGACACTTAGAGGCTGGCCTTTCATTCATAATCTCAAAGCACAACTCGGAATATGTGCTGACAGCACATGCCAGAATTCAGCAATAAAAGTAAAAGTAAGTGTATTCAATTCTGAAAGTAAATCCACTGTGAAGACTACATCCTTCAAACTAAAGATTCACATTACAGTGTGTTCTGGTCAGTACCTTGAAGTTGAATACAAGGGGTAGTGGGAAAACAGAACTCACTGAGAATCCAGAAGCCCATGGTTGTGCAGACCATGCACGATGGTGTAAGTGCAGGAAAGTCATTATCCAGTGGGCCTCAGATGTCTTGCTCTGTGAAATAAGGGTGTTGGCCCATATCTGTGGTTTTTGCATGTTTGCTTTCAGTAATGAAACAAGCATCCCCAAATTGAATCTTATTCAAAGCTGGGAGGGGGGCAGTCTACATAAGTAGGTGGATGATGTCATTAAAATGGGGACTCAATACTCTTCACTATAAAGTTTAAATACACATTTTCCAGAAATAAAACCAAATTTTAAAAAACCCCAACCAGTAAATCAGATTCCATAACCATATGAACTTTGCTGAGAGCAGCAAAAAAATACATTTACCAAGCTTTCTAGCAGCAGCCTGCAAATGTTAGGCTGCACTATACCATCTCTTTATCATTATTTGGTTACCCTAACACAATGCTGATTTTGAATTAAAGGGGGAAAAAAAGAACATGCAAGACCAAGAAAGGCAAATATCAATTATTTTAAATCATTTAAAAATATAATCCATTTTAAAATTTAATTCTTTGAGTTAAAAAAAAGACATTCCTATTTGAATGGCTAAAACAAAAAGAAACTGCTAAGATAATACCAAATGCTAATAAGGACACAGGGCAAATGGAACTCTCACACTCGTGATGGGTTTGTTAAAATGGCAAACCACTTTAGAAAACAGTTTGGCCATTTCTTATAAAGTTAAAACACACACTTACTCTGAGATCCAGCAATATACTCCTGGGTATCTACCCAGAGAAATGACAACTTTTGCTCAAACAAAAATCTGTACATAAATGTTTACAGTGGTTTACAATAGCCCAAACCTGGAAACAACATTCACCTTTAACTAGTGAATGGATAAACAAACCATGGAATATACCTATTAAAATGTGGTATCACTTCACACCTATCAGATAATGCAGGAATAAAAGAGTTTAATAATACCAAGTGTTGGAAAGGCTGTGGATAAACAGGAATTTTCCCACTGTTGCCAGAAACGTAAATTGGTTCAAATACTTGGGAGAACAATTTGGTAACATCCAGCAGGTTGAAGATGTGTGTGCCCTATGGTTCAGCAATGCCACTTCTCAGCATACTCCACCCCATTTTAACAGTATACAACCAACACATCAATAGGAGAATATAAAAATAAGTTCTGGTATGTTTAAACAGTGGAATAAAACAGAGCAGTTAAAACAAGTGAACTCTAGCCACTTGGATCAACATGGCTTGAAAACATACCTGAATGAGCAAGTAGGCTGCAGAACACATACCACATGAGATCTTTTATTATGGGTTTTAAAATCAGTCAATATTGTATGTGGGCTTATGGATATGGAAACATATAATACAAAAGTAAAAATGTGGACTGCAAAGTTACCTCTAGGAGAGAGAGAGGGAGATGATATTAGCAAAGGATACAAAAAGGATATTTAAAATGTTTTATTTTCTTATTAAAAAAAAAAAACCCTAAAGCAAAGACAATGTGGTTAGACTTATTAGATCTGGGTATCTGACATATGAGGGTTCATTCTTTCAATTTCTTTATATTTGAAATTTCCCAATTAAAAACAAAATTCTAACAAAGAAACTCCAGAAGTACACACAAAACACATGCAAAAACTGGTAAAAGCAGTTGCCTCCAGAGAGGGAAACTGGGAGCAGACAGAAGGGAAACTTACTTTCCATATCTGTCTTCATGTACTTTCTGAATTTTTTTCCATGTATATCCACTACCTTTTTTATTTTTAATTACAAATAAATCTGATGTACCCTTCACCTCCAACCGACCCCCCTCCAAGGGGGGAAAAAAAACTAAAGTATTTTTATTTTGGATAAGGAAAGGCTACTAATGGAGATTCCAGCCCAGACTGTGCCACGAATGAGCTCTGTCACCTTGGGAGGTGATTTAATCCACCCCTCTCCAAGGGCTGTGTCACTTCTAAAATCCTATTTTCTGCGAAAACACAAACATCTCTCCATAAATTGAAGATCAGAAGTTCTAAGTATACCAATAAGGAGCAATAAGCAGTTCTCCTGTAATCCTGGGTGGAAAACTTTCAGAATCTGTAACAACAGGTCCACACAGACTGTAGTGATTGCCTCATGTCCTCTGTGGAATAAAGTGGGTAGAGATGTATATAGATAGTCACTATTACTCAACACTCAATGAGACAGGAAGTTGAGGGAGCACTTATCTGATGACTTATTTTCTTAATGAACTAAAAAATGGAGGTCATGGTGGAGAAGGAGGCCAAGGATGCGATATAGGAAAGGAATGCGTAAAATTCCTCACAAAGGAAAAAAAAAGTCAAGAATCTAGCTAAGCCCAAAACTTATAAATATGTAAAGGAGAAAGTCACCTTGTTATCCAATTTCTCTCCAGCAGAGTGCAACTAACAAAGATAGAAAAATTAAACAAGTACGACTGTGCCACTGACGAAAGTTGGCAAGTTATGGGGCCAGTTCAGAGAATGAGAAAAACAAGGTGTTGGTGAGATGACAGTCACGAGACTCCCTGGAGTCCACAGCAGGTTAAGAAGGGTTGGGAAGGCAAGAGGAAGCCAGAGAACACCGAAGTGCCCAAGGAACAAGGACCGCTGGAGGAGAATAAATGAGAGCTAGGAAGGACAGGATGTGTGCAGAGGGGAGATTCTCCAAGCTCAAGGTTCCCAAAGTATCATCTGGGAGATAACAAGGCCCAAGAAAGCTGAAGTGAACTGGATGTTAAAACTCCCTGGAAAAGATAATGTAAAGGGAGGGGTGGGGTTTGAAGGCTGGATAAGCCAACAACTTAGAGACGATGTTAGAAGACACAGTGGAAAGAAACATAGCAAGCCAGGAGCCAACATCCAAGGCACATAAATGGCCAAGAAGTCGGTAGATGATGGCACAAAGTAAAGAGAGGATGGTATCACAGACTGATGTGAACTTCAGAAATGATAGGCATCAAGGCTGGAGAACACAGCCTGCTCTTCTCACTACCTGGAATGCTATAACATCTGGAGAATTCCTATTCATACTTCAGATCTCTGTTTAAATGATCAATTCTTCAGCAAATCCCTTCCAGACCCCTCAAAATCCAAATCAAACTGCTTACCTTCCTTCACTGTTCCCTCCAAAGCAATGACACAATTCATACCAAGTATCCTTCTTTATCCAAATTTATGCTCTTCTTGAGTTCATGCAGTGAGGAATCCACATTTTCCTGAATCTATCTGGTTCTTAAGTTTGGACTAGCAAAATAAAAGATTTCAGAAGGGTATACCCCAAAATTTATCCAGAGCCACCAGGTCAGGAAGGCAGGTTCTCTGAGGAATTGGATTTAGGACACCTTAGCCACACACATTTAAAAGCAGTCCACTTGGCTGTAAGAATTCCTAACACATCAAGATTCCTTTTTAATTTTAATGTGATTCTCACTATATTGCTGATGGGAATATAATCATGTGTAAGCTTTCTTCTGAAAAGTGTGAGAAATCCAAAAGAGCATAAATAAAATGTATTACTTATAATTCACTCAGCAAATCATAAAATTACTAAATAATTTTTAACGTCCCTTAAGCAGGAAAGCACTTTGGATATACTGCTAGTGGGAGTAATTACTGGCTTTAACATTTCTAGATGGCCATTTAACAACATTAATCAAAAGCTCTAAAAATACACCTAACTTTTTTTTTTTTTTTCCTTGCGTTATGCGGGCCTCTCACTGTTGTGGCCTCTCCCATTTGCGGAGCACAGGCTCCGGACGCGCAGGCTCAGTGGCCATGGCTCACGGGCCCAGCCGCTCCGCGGCATGTGGGATCTTCCCGAAACGGGGCACGAACCCGCGTCTCCTGCATCGGCAGGCGGACTCTCAAGCACTGCGCCACCAGGGAAGCCCTACACCTAACTTTTGACCCAACAATTCTATTCTTAAAGAATTTATCATAACAAAATAATTAAAATAGGCTCAAATTTTTCAAAATGAGAATATTCACTAAATAGTGCTTAGAATAATCCAAAACTGGAAGGTAAATTACTTATGTCTAAAAATAGAAAACTGGTTGGCTAAATCCTGGGTTAATTCTTATAATAATATATTATGGGGATTAAAAAATTGGTAATAACATTTCACTGACATGGAAATGTGTTGACTGTGTCACTGAGTAGAGGAAAAGGCAGGTTACAAAACATACTTGACAATCCTATTAAAGTTGTAGCCACACACACTTAAGCACGCGTGCACACACACACACACACACACACACACACACACACACACACACAAGGAAAAACAGATTCTCCAGATGACAGGATTAAAACTGATTTTTTTCCTCTTATTTTTCTAGAATGTATATGTATCACTTTCAAATTTTTTAAACCTTAAATCACTGCATAACGTCAATACTGAAATAAATATGAAGGCAACACAAAGTAGAAAAAAGAAGCTAAGGCACTCAAAACCAGTGCTGAAGAAACACACCCAACTGATGTAGTCAATGTGCTCGCTCCCCAAACAGCAGGGGACAGATGGGTCTCCCTGTAACGAAATGCCTAAGTTCCTCATTTCTGTGATTTGCTGAGAGCACCTGAGTAACTAAGGGAACCAAAGGTGTCGTTAAGAAGGTAGGTGTTCTTAATGTGCTGCAAACCTACTGGGTTGAGGGGTTCCTGATTTTCCTGTATTTCCTCATATCCTTTTATTCTCTGATTTCAACTCTTCCAAAGCCCATTTTTTTCTAACAATAGTACTGTACTTCTTACTTTAAAAAAATTACATATATATATATATAAATTTTAAATGCTATGTTAAGAATTTTTTTTTTTTACTTCTCAAGTGAGGGAATAAATGGATTAACATCTAGAAATACTGCCTATCAATCGATCTAATTGTGAAATTGGTTCAGAAATAATTTTCAGGCAATGGGAAACCTCTCCATCTGACAGGAAAAAAATGAGAAAGGGGTGATAGAAACATCACTCAACTATGAGTATATTTTATTAGGCAGTCCTTAAATTGAAGTGGCTTACATTAAGAAATACCCCAGAATCCAAAAGCTTACAACTTGACAACTCAGTAGATAAACCAATGTGGTCTTGAGCTGTGCCACCCAATGTCACCAGCCCCATATGACTACTGAGCACTTGAAATGTGGTCAGTCCAACTGAGATATGTAAAATACACACCAGACTTCAAAGAGTTACCATGAAAAAAAAAGTAAAATCTCATTAATTTTTATACTGATTACATGAAGTAATAGTTTTTTATACATTAGGTTATAAAATGTATTACTAAAATAAATTTTACCTGTTTTTAACTTTATTCACCATAGCTACTAGAAAATTACATGTGACTCCCACTGTAATTGTATTGGACAGCACCAGTCTAAGAAAATGGATATCAGGGAAAAAAAGTAAATGCTATTTCATAGTAGATAACCATGGTAATCAGACTCCATTCAAAAAGTGTGTTCTGACACCTTTTTACAAATACACATATACACAACAAAGGCATGGCCATATATCTTAGTCCAAATATCAAAGCAAACCCTATATCATATCCTACGTAATCAACTTTGCAGCCTGCACTATGATGGAGGTGAACAAGTGCCATAACCTAATTTCTCACTCACAGCACTGGGAGGAGGGAGGGAGTCAGATGTGAAAAAGGCCAAAGCAGAAATCCACGTGGTAACAAGCACAAGCTGAAAGGCCAAAAGGGGAGTCAGACGCTTTTTTTGAGAAGCTCAAAACCAGCATAAGAAATCTAAATAAAACACAGGGTCCATCCAAGGGTAAACACTACTCAAATCCAAAAGGGCTTTATAATTACTAAATTGCAGGTTGTTTTACATGGCAAACCTAAAACAAAATACCTGTATTTAAAACAAATTATCATCAGAGGGAATGGGACAAATTTAATGATGAGGTTTTTCCATACTGAGCAGAAAGTCAGCAAACAACTTAGACAATTTATAGACAGTTGGTCTTAATCCAACATGTTGATTTTAAAATATATCCAACTGAAAAGGCCAGAGTTGTTCTAATATGCTTCGAATCTCTTTCATATAACCATTACAATCTTCCTTCCTTACCTTGTTATGCAAGCTCTGTAATCATCATCAGTGTTTATATAGTTTTGCAAAACTACCCAATTTCTCTGGTAAATATTTCTCTTGTTGCTACTGATCAAACTATAAACAACACAGCATTTTCATATAACATGTTTAGTAACGAGAAAGTAGGACACTGACGTCAACGGCATTAAGGATCTGTAAACCAAAAACACCAGAACTACCAGACACAGTGAGGCCTCTCAGAAATCAGCCTCCAATAAAATAGAAATTTCCCTTCCCTGCTCAGTTTTTGATCCAGTTTATATCTAAGTCCCTCCATATCTGCGGCAGTTCAATCAACTTCTAAAATGAGCCTGAATCAGCACCCATTCTGTAGGCTCCATGTATTGGGCAGAGCTGTTGCTTTCAGCTATGAACACCCAGGCAGTGAACTCTCACCTGTATGCTCTTTTTTTTTTTTTTTAATATTTACTTACTTATTTATTTGGCTGCACAGGGTCTTAGCAGCAGCACACAG
Organism: Lipotes vexillifer; assembly: GCF_000442215.2. Taxonomy (NCBI): domain Eukaryota; kingdom Metazoa; phylum Chordata; class Mammalia; order Artiodactyla; family Lipotidae; genus Lipotes; species Lipotes vexillifer. The sequence goes on along the minus strand of NW_006790811.1, from coordinate 39,003 downwards.
GATCTTTGTTGTCACGTGTGGCCTCTTCGTTGTCGCGTGTGGGCTCTTTTAGTTGCGGCATACAGGTTCTTGTTGCAGCATACGGGATCTAGTTCCCTGACCACAGATCAAACTCAGGCCCCCTGCACTGGGAGCACGGAGTCTTATCCACTGGACCACCAAGGAAGTCCCTATATGCTCCTGTTAACAATGATGAAAGGTACTATCAAGCCTTCTCTTTTTCCCAGTTTAGTAAGAGATCAATATTTTAGCATCTGTACTGATAGTCTCAAAGAAAATGGAATAAACCAACTGTTTGGCTAGCTTCCTGAACTGCCACAACTGTCTAAGCACTGAAACAGAAATGGGAGTACATGTGAAGCAATATACCTAGACAGACTGGAACAACTAGTGAATTAAAGAAACACTGCCTAATTATCAAACAGTGCATGAGAGTTCAGAAAAGCAGGATTCAACAGGGCTTGAAACTGTCAGAAATGACTTTTGGGAACTGGGACTTGGCACCAGCCTTGAAAAATGGAGAGTCCTGAGCAGGAGGCCACCATGGAGTCAGTCCAGAGGTAGGCATGAAAACAGGCTAACCAGGGCACACTAGATGGAGGAAGAAAACCCCTCACAGGATCTTCGGAGTCTCCAAAGTCCAATGTGAATGCAACACAGCTTTATGACACATGAGCTTCTGGACAGATGATAAGAGTAGCAAGAGTGCACCGCCAGATACTCAAGATAGCAGATTGAGAAGCTACTGCGTTAATCCAACTATACGGATCTTGGCAAGTGGGACGATGGAAACAACAAGGAGAAAAAGGGATGGATAGTGGGAACGATTTCTAAAAAAAAGAAAAATCTAAGACTTGGTGTCAAAGATGACCTCTGGGAGAACAAGAATGTTCCCCCTTCAGAAAGAAGTAAGTAAATGGATTTGACAGGCAAGTAATGAATGAAGTTGGATGTGTTGAATTTGAGCTGGTGGTGGCATGTACATCTGACAAGTGTCCAACAAAGACCCCCAGAAATTGAGAGAAGCTCTATGAAAGAACAGAGCAGAGAAAGATTTGTGAATTGAAATACAAAAATGATAACTGAAACTCTGGGATTGGGAGACCATTTATTTTGCAGATATCCCCAAACACAACTGTCTTCCCCTCACCTCCCTTATCTTTAGCAATTATTACTTTTAAGAATGCAAAATATACAATTTAATGATGATGGCTTAAGGAAAAAAAACTACACACAGAGAACAAAAAGAATGAAAGAAATACACAAAAATAATCACAGTGATGTCATTAAGTAGAGGATTCAAGGATATTTTCTTCTTCCTAATTTTTGTAATTTCCCAAGTTTTATTTATTTTTTAAAATAGCAAGCATAGCTTCTATTAGAAAATTAAAAATATGTTTTAAAAAGGAATGATTCCCTCTAAGCATTTTTGAAAGTTCTTATAACTGTACACCTAGTGAATTTATTTCACTGTATGTAAATTAAAATTAAATAGACAAAAATACCATTGATGTGTTTGACATTCACCATACTGAATAAATTTCGTCTTGACAAGACAAAATGAGAGAATGTTTATCAGTAGGAATATAAATTCTTGCAGCTTCTCAATCCTCAATTTGCCAGTATCTATCAAAATTTTTAAAACTGGAAAATCTTATCACTGTGCCCAACAATTTTATGGCTAGAAATTTACTTATGGGTAGTCTCTCCAAAGTATGTACAAGAAATTTCACTACATTATTATTTATAATAGCAAAAAATTTTAAATAACCAAAACGCCCATCAAGCTTTAGGATGAGGGAGATGGCAGAAGGAAAGGAGAGAAAAAAAGGAATGTTCCTTAGTAATGTATTTGTGCTTAGTCTCACTACTTAAATTGCTGAATACCTGAATAAGAGCGAGGGAACAGGTCTTCAATTTCTTTACCCCCAGGCTTCACACCTGTGACCCTGACCAAGAATCCCAACAGCAACAGGCACTCAAATGTTAGTGGATTAAAAAAAAGTCAAAAGCATGTACATGAAAATGAAAATATTTACCTCCTACCTTGTAATTAGTTTAAGTGGCAAGACTGTGCCTGTTTGTTTTCTAGTTAAAGCTACTTATGTGGAATTTGGCCTTTATTAAAGAAGTATTACCTTATCATTAGCATTAACCTAATAATGATTCCCAGGATTGCATTTAGACCTTTGCTGACATGTGCAAAGGGCAAAGTCAAGCACAAAAGGACCGTCAGCACAACTCTCACAAAATGCAGAACAAGAAAGATCGTGTTTCAGATGCAGACCTGTCCTTATGCTTTCCATTACAAGCTGCTGAGCTACATTTCCTTGTGCTGCCGAAGCCCAAGCTCAAAACAGCATGTGGAGTCCCGGTTAGTGGAGTTAAGACCTAGCCAGAGAAAAACAAATGGTAAATCAAAATAAAAAGTAATAATAAACCTGGCAGGAGGTTTATGCAGTCTACTTTTCAATGGGCCACGCTCAATCCTAGAACTCGCTCTATTACTTCTTCCCTCTAAAGGAATATCTCCAAGGCCCTAATGCATCCCTAGGTAGGATTACAAATTTTTCAGTCCCTTAAAAACTAACTCTCCATTTGCACAAAATATTTTGAAAGACAGTATTTTAGAGCACCAGAAGAAGTCAATTTTGTTACCCAGTGGGCTTTCTTGATAATTGTTTTAACTCCATATTCCCTAGCACAGGGCCTCAAATTTTAAAAACTTTTAAAATATTTTAGTTCTCACTATGTGCCAGGCATTGTACTATATATCGTATGTGTGAAATTCCATCTTCACAACAACCCTTGGGAAAAACTGGGCCCACACTTTATAAGTAAGAAACCCCAGAAGGGGTGAGGCCTCCTGGTCAAGGTCTTGGAGCTTATAGGAGACGTGACAAGACAGGGGACAGAGCCCATCAGGACTGTGACAGCAGAACCCTCACCTTTCATTATGACTCTACACTGCCTTCAATGCCACCACTAGAATAAACTGCAGGTACTGTATTTGTGGGAAAACAGAAGACTTAATTACTCAAAAATCACTTTCTTTTAAAGCCTCTTAAAAATGTATCAATACGTTGGGGGGTGGGGTGTGCTTCCAAAAAAGCTGGGTCATGTTCTGTTTTGTTAAGCTTGGTAGACAGATATTCATCTTATTGTTTATTAAATGAACGTGTTTTATACATGCTTGTACCTATGCATGCATTTCACAATAAAAACCCAGAGCCTGACTCAGGCAGCGTCTCTGGAATAGTCAATGCAACACCAGTTATGAGCCTGACCCTCCATTATAAAGAAAAACGTATGAGATGACTATAGTTTAGCCAGATACCAACAAGTTCTTCACTGGAAAATATTTAGGCTGTGAATCTTTCAACTTCACTGTTTGTTCTAGGGCAACTTAGCATTGCCACTCACAGATGACTCTAGGTAAATAAGCACACAAATGCCATCAGAGTTATACCCGTTCCAGGCTTCAACGAGCCTCCAGTGACCCTGTATTTTTTTTTTTTTTTTAATTTCAGAAACTAAACATTGGTCTTTTGCTGTTTGGGACAAAAAATACTAGTCATTTTAAATGATTAGAATATGAACAGAGAAATTATGGTTTTCTCCTGCCAAAAAAAAAGGTGGGGGGGGGGTAATTTACTTCCCAAAATAAAATCTTCATAACCATAAATCAATTTTAAGTTATGTTTATTAAAAATTTACAGAGTCAAAAGGGAGGTATCCATCAGTGAAGATTAGTCAAGAAGAGGAATAGTGGAAAGAACATGGAAAAAAGTAACAAGAAAAGCGTTAAAAGCATATCTTATTTTTAGTGAAACAAATTATATACTTTGTACTTTGAAAAATGCAAGTTGCACAACATGTATAGTATAATCTGACTTTTATTAAAAGTATAATTACATAGAACATACAGGAATGGGTTGGGATGGCTAAACATCAAGCTGCCTTGAGTGTAGGGGGCATAAGAGTCTATATGACTTTGAAAATTTGATTTATCCAATTCTGACAAGTTAGAATTATTTTCCAACATGCATATGCTTCTTATATAAATCATTTAAAAAGCTAAAAAATATTATTTTAAAAAAAGGTTCCATGATGGCAAAGTTGCAATTAACAAAATATCATTTAGACAAATCAAAATTTAGAAAAATTTTGAAAGTGAAAGTACTATGACTCTATGAATACTTATTTTTGGAAAGTATTTTTTTAAGCTGATTGGTAAGATGAGTGTTTGGAAGAACTCACTTTCTATGCTACTAAACAACTATCAGAGACCAAATCACAGAATTGGGTCAGAGGTTCTATCAGTAATATTGGGGAAATGCAAACATATTTTTAAGAAAGGAATCTTGAGAAAGGAATTAAGCAGGAGGAGCCACTCAACAAAAACAAGACTGAGTTATCAAGTGAGCATCCTTGAACTTCTGTCAAGTGGCCCTGTAACACCCCTCCCCTTCGTAGGTTCCACTGTACTCTGGAAACATGAAAACCTGCCCTTTGCACACAAGGCTACCCAGCTGACATCACAGCCCAGGCCCTTGAGAGCATTTCAGAGGAAACGTCACATGGAGGGAAAACAATGACGTGCCACCCGACTTTCCCCCAACAAAGGCCACTCCCCACTCACAGGAAACTGTTCACAGTGCTTCTCTTCTTTTTTTTTTTTTTTGTTTAATAAATTAATTAATTTATTTTTTGGCTGCACTGGGTCTTCGTTGCTGCAAGTGGCCTTTCTCTCGTTGCGGTGAGCAGGGGCTACTCTTCGTTGTGGTGCACGGGCTTCTCATTGCGGTGGCTTCTTTTGTTGCAGAGCACGGGCTCTAGGCACAAGGGCTTCAGTAGTTGTGGAACGTGGGCTCAGTAGTTGTGGCTCACAGGCTCTAGAGCGCAGGCTCAGTAGTTGTGGCACACAGGCTTAGTTGCTCCACGGCATGTGGGATCTTCCCAGACCAGGGCTCGAACCCATGTCCCCTGCATTGGCAGGCAGATTCTTAACCACTGAGCCACCAGGGAAGTTCTCTCTTGTTTCTTAATTGGGGTGTGCAAAAGTGCTACATGCTGGGGTTTCCAGACTTTGATTTCCTAGAGAAAAAAAAGTCACCAAAAAAATGTGGTAGGAATAATACAGAATTGTCATTTTTCCATTTTACCATTTCCTTAAAAAGTGATGTTAACACTTCAGAAGCAGGAAAGAGATAACCCCAGGGCCAATACCATTCACAGATCAGAAACTATGATCAGCCAAATCATTATATCAATTCAGTAGATGCCAAACAGGCTGACAAAACACCTACTCCTGATTTAACAAACAAAAACAAAACCTCTTCAATTAAAATTATAATGATACTTGCTGAATATAACAAAAAATATCTTCTGAAAACAAGGGCAAACACAAAAATACTATATACTCTTCATTTAGTTTGTATATTTTAAAGGACTTATAAAAGAAGCACATGTGTATGTACCTGAAAATCTAGATGAAATGAGCAATTTTTTTAGGAAAACTGTTTTTTGAAATCCTGAATAAGTAACAATAAACAAATAGAGAAAAGTACGAAAGCAAAGAATTATTCACAAGCAAGGTGCCAGGGACTTCCCTGGTGGCACAGTGGCTGGGAATCCACCTGCCAATTCAGGGGACACGGGTTCAAGCCCTGGTCCGGGAAGATCCCACATACTGTGGAGCAACTGAAACCGTGTGCCACAACTACTGGGCCTGCACTCTAGAGCCCGCGTGCCACAACTACTGAGCCCGCATGCCACAACTACTGCAGCCCGCGTGCCTAAAGCCTGTGCTCGGCAACAAAGAGAAGCCACTGCAATGAGAAGCCTGCACACCACTACAAAGAGTAGCCCCCACTTGCTGCAACTAGAGAAAGCCCGCGCACAGCAACGAAGACCCAACACAGCCAATAAATAAATAAATAAATTTATTTTAAAAAATAATAAAGAAAGGTGCCAGACTCAGACAAATTCACAGGCCAGTTATTTCCTAATCTTCCTGGTAAGAAATGGGAAATTGGTAACCTTCCCAATTTCTTCTGGAAAAACTGACAAGCTAACAAAGAAAGCACAAGAGAAGAAAACTGTATGTTAACCTCACTTGCCATTCCTAGATTTTTTTTTTAACTTTTGCAAATATGACATTCAAAGAATGACGTCTGGTTTTAATCCTGATTTCTTTGATCCATATGTCTACAGTTCTCTTATGAACTGTAAGTGCCTTTTGCCCATTTTTTTCAATAGGTTTGTTTTTTTTCTTATTCATCTGTAAGAGCTCCTTATAAATTAAGCACATTAACTGTTGGGTTGCAAAATTATCCCCAGAAAGAGCAAAAGACTGCTTTTTCCATTTTGTTTGTACCAACTGAAATGAAGGATTTTTTAAATTAATTTCTCTTAAGTCAAATCTAGTATCTTTTTGCAATTTCTTCTATCACTTTCATGCTTAGAAAGTCCCTCTCCATTCCAAGATCAGAGAAACAGTCACCATTATTTTCAGCCAGATGTTTTCGCTCAAAATCATTTTAATATATGTAACATCCATCTCTAAACAATGCATATCTAATAAAATCACTGTTCTAGAAAATAAATAGATGAGTATAATTATATTAACTTTAATTGTAGAACAAGTCTAAGTAAATTATGACAGTAAAGTACTTTATGATAAAATACTACAAAGCCATTCTATAGTACACTATCTGATGACATGGGGAAATAGTCATGAACTGCTACTAAGTGGGGGGAAAAAAGGCAGAACATCATTTTTATATAAAAACTACACTTATTTGAAAAGCCAGGCAGTATAGACACTTACCTAAACATTAACAGTGATCCTCCCTGGGTGTCAGATCCCAGGTGATGTCATTTCTTTATGCTTTTTTGTTTTATACATTACTTATGAATTTGTATTATATTTGTGATTAGAAAAAAAGTTTAAAATCCATAAATACATATGCAAAAAGAGCCACTAAAAATTTCTGCCCACATGCTTAACTTGCAACTGTCTTTCAAAAAAAATAAGATGCCTTTCCTTCACTTATTTAATCCCATATTACAAATGGGATAATAAAAACTTAGTTCAAGAAAAATGGGGGTCTTGCCAATCTACCTAATTACCTAAATCAGGCAGTAATGCCTGATTTATATTCTTGGCAAAATGACAAAGTTAATATCACAAGCCAACGGCAAAGATCAGTGGTGATAGTTAACTCAAACTCGGCTTAACACAAATGGTTCGATTTTCCCTAGTAGACTGTGCCTCAGTGTATGAATGAGCACTGCCCAGCTCAATCAAGCTGAAAAGCCTGTTTTATGTACACTAACCCAAAACCTCCTTGGATGCAACTAGAGATTATCATGCTAAGTGAAGTAAGTCAGAAAGAGAAAGACAAATACCATATGATATCACTTACATGTGGAATCTAAAATATGGCACAAATGAACCTACCTACAAAACAGAAACAGACTCACAGACATAGAGATCAGACTTGTGGTTGTCAAGGGGGAGAGGGAGAGGGAAAGATTGGGAATTGGGGATTGGTAGATGCAAACTATTATATTTAGAACGGATAATCAACAAGGTTCCCTGTATGGCACAGAAAACTATATCCAATCTCCTGGGATAAACCATAATGGAAAATAATATAAAAAAAAAGAATGTCTATGTGTAAAACTGAGTTACTTTGCTGTACAGTGGAGACTGGCACAACACTGTAAATCAACTATACCTCAATTAAAAAAAAAAAAAACCTCTAAAACCTTTCCAAAATGTCTAGGACTGATCACAATTAGATAATGATCAGATTAAAATACCGGGAGTCAAAATTTTGAACTCAAAACTAGAGAAGACCTGGAGATGGTCATGCCAGAGTCCCAGACAGGCTGCTTCTCCCGAACTGTGCCCCAGTGCCTGACCCAGCACTCTGCCCAAAGACGGTGCTCAACAAAGGAGGGTGGGAGAAGGAACACAAAGGGTTTAGAAATCCCGCAGCAGAGACTCACACCCAGTAGAGGCAGCAAGATAACCAGAACCCAGACCAGACTCATTTCTCCTGAGAAGCTATGGAGAGGAAAACAGTGCCAGGATGGCAGAGGGCTCTTAGTGCCTACTCCATGCCGCTGCTACACTAAGTTCCCGGCCCACAACCTCGAGGAGTTAGCCCTAAAATGTAGTTAGGATGAGTGTTTCTAGAGACCTGGAATACAAGGGGAAACCCGTTTTTTGAAAAAAGCCTAAAGGATATCATCAGAGTCACATAAGGCTATTATCAAAGTATGATGCAGAAGTCTCAATTTTTATTTTTTAATAGTACTGGAGGAAAAGTAAGGAATTAAGGCACAAGAGCTCCATCAACCCAAAATAGACATATGTGCCCAAAGGGACAAGCACTAAACACCAAAAATACCGAAATTTAAAACTTGAGTGGAAAGTTTATAAATGACACCTAGCCTCACTTTCTGGCTGCTTACAATAAGAGCACCCAACTTTCAGACCATACCACTTAAAGTTCCCATTTACTGGGACCAAGATGTTGAAAAATCTTCAAGTTCAAATTTTATTTTTTAATTCAGCTGATTATCCCAAGCATATTTTAACAGACAAGCAAATTTGAAATCTAAAAAATATTTTAAACAAAATCATGTTCTGATTATTCATCTTTAAGAAAAATATTTCCTTTGAAAAAAGATTAGATTTTTATTTTGAAAACTAAACCCCAAGAAAAATGAACTACAAATAAAAAATGTATGCCTTGAATACATCATAAAATAAAATTATAAGGCAAAATGGGCAAAATATCTGTAACATTTTTTAAAGTGCTAATATCCTGGATATAAAAAGAACTGCTGGGCTTCCCTGGTGGTGCAGTGGTTAAGAATCCGCCTGCCAGTACAGGGGACACAGGTTGGAGCCCTGGTCCTGGAAGATCCCACATGCCACGGAGCAACTAAGCTCGTGTGCCACAGCTACTGAGCCTGCACTCTAGAGCTCATGAGCCACAACTACTGAGCCCACGAGCCACAACTACTGAAGCCCATGTGCCTAGAGCCCGTGCTCCGCAACAAGAGAAGCCACCGCAATGAGAAGCCTGCACACCACATCAAAGAGTAGCTCCCACTCGCTGCAACTAGAGAAAGCCCACACGCAGCAACGAAGACCCAACACAGCCAAAAATAAAGTAAATAAATTTCTTTAAAAAAGAGAACTGCTATAAATCACCAGGAAAAAGATGAACACAAGACTAGAAAAATTGGTGAAAGAAATGAGTAAGCCAAACAAAATACAAATGGCAAAAAAGCCTCATTAAAAAGTGTTCAAACTCACTAGTTATCAAAGAAAACCAAAAGAAACATGGTTCTATCCTTCACCCAAATTGTTTAAAAAAATTTTTTTAAGTTTAAATAATAACAGTAATTCCCTAACCTGGATGCAGAAGTATCTGGCATATATGTTACATATGTATCAAAGCCTTAAAAATGCAAATGATATCCCCTCCAAAAATGTAGTCTGAAGAAAAAAAAATCAGAAAGATGCATATAGATTTCCGTACAAGGCTGTTCACCACTGTATTATGTTCACCACAGCAAAAAAAAAAAAAAAAAAAAAAAAAAAGGCCCTGTATGATCTCTATTTTGAAACACACACAAATAAACATATATGTATGCATGCATATATACACACAGACATTTTACTTTCATATAAACCAGAAAAAAAAGGATCATCAGTAAGTAAACGAAACTATTTTGTGTATGAGTTTTCACCACAATCTTAATATTCCTTAATAACTCTAAGACAGGACACCAGTCCCACTTCCAGATCTTTTTCCAGTAATTCTTATCTTAATTCTGACCAATTGGTACATATACTTTAAGAGCGATTCTAACCAACAGCTTCTGTGTTCTCCATATCATAATCCCTAAAATCACTGTGAATTTCCTGCATATTCTTCTCAAATCACCCCATTTCCTAGAGCGAAAAGAAAAAGAACACTAAAATTCCTGAGAAATAACACTCTCCAGGGACTCCACTCTATCCTTGCTCTCTGTACAGACTAGGGACAACTACACATACCCGGGAGGAAGTCAAAAGCAAAATCATTTCTTGGGAGAATAACATCAGTGATTATATTAAATTAAGAGAAAGTGCATAGACCTTTCTAATACATTCTTCACCAAAGTGATCTAATGCTCCACACATGAGGATCTCACAGTATGTTTAGTCAACTATGCAGTCTTTAAAAGCGGTAAATATCTGCATTTTAGTTCATTTATAGCAAGGGTTCTCAAAACCTGGCTGCACACCAGAATCACCTGCGAGATTTTTTAAAACCTCTATGCTTATGCTGTATTCTGATCAACTGCACCCTAGTTGATTCCAATTTGCTGTCAAGGTTAAGGACCACTGACTTGAAGCATGTTTTTCAAACATCAGATAATGACTCACCAGAGTAGAGAAATCAATGCAGTGGGCTGGGGCCAGCAACGTTTTTAATTAAAAAATAAATAAAAGAATGGAACAGACTAGAAGAAAATATCAGAATGTATTGCTCCTAGTGCAGATACATATATTCTCAAGAAATTTTTCAATTAAAAATATACAATTCTTGCTAACACATATATATGGAATCTAAAAAAAAAAAAATGGTCATGAAGAACCTAGGGGCAAGAGGAGAATAAAGACGCAGACCTACTAGAGAATGGACTTGAGGATATGGGGAGGGGGAAGTGTAAGCTGGGACAAAGTGAGAGAGTGGCACAGACATATATACATTACCAAATGTAAAATACACAGCTAGTGGGAACCAGCCACATAGCACAGGGAGATCAGCTCGGTGCTTTGTGACCACCTAGAGAGGTGGGATAGGGAGGCTGGAAGGGAGTGAGATGCAAGAGGGAAGAGATATGGGGATATATGTATATGTATAACTGATTCACTTTGTTATAAAGCAGAAACTAACACACCATTGTAAAGCAATTATACTCCAATAAAGATGTTAAAATATATATATATAATTCTTGACAATACTACCCAGATTGATCTACAGATTCAGTGTAATCATTATCAAAAATTCCATCTGCTTTTTTGGCAAAAATTTGGCAAACTGATCCTAAAATTCAAATGGAAATGCAAAGGACATAGAATAGCCAAAACAATCTTGAAAAATAACAAAATGGAGGACTCACACTTTCCAATTTCAAAACTTAATACAAAGCTGTGGTAATTAAGACAGTATAGTACCAGTATACAGATAAACATATAAATCAACAGAATAAAATTGAGAATTCAGAAATAAATCTTAACATTTGTCAGGTGATTTTTGACAAGGGTGCCAGGACAATTCAATGGGGGAAAGAATAGCCTTTTCAAAAAATGTTGCTGAGATGACTGGAAATCCACACATAAAGGAATGAAGTTGGACCCCTACCTCACGCCATATACAAACAGGATCAAAGACCCAAATCTATGAGATAAACTATAAAACTCTTCAAAGAAAACACAGGGGTAAATCTTCTTAGATATGACAACAAAAGTACAAGCAACAAAAAAAGAGAAATGGGACTTTAACAAAATTAAAAAACATAAGTTTTTAATTAAAATTTCAGAAAGTTTAATTTAAAACTCAAAGTTTCAAAGGACACAAGCAAGAAAGTAAACACAACACATAAAATGGTAAAAGTTATTTGTAAAGTATATATCAGATAAGGGACTCGTATGTCAAATATATTAAGAAAGCTTACAACTCAACAATAAAAAGACAATCCAATTTACAAATGGGCAAAGGATTTGATAGACATTTCTCCAAAGAAGACATACAATGGGCCAACAAGCACATGAAAAGATGCTCCACACCATTAGGAAAATGCAAATAAAAACCACAAGACACACTTCATACCCACTGAGATGGCTATACTCAAAGACAGACAATAATGCATGTGGAGAAACTGGAACCATCATAAATTGCTGATGCACCCACTCTGCAAAAGTTTGGCAGTTCCTCAAATTTTTAAACACAGAATTACTATATAATCCAGTAATTCCACTCCTTGATATTTACCGAAGAAAATTAAAAACATGATCACACAAAAACATGTACATGAATGTACATGAATGTACACAGCAGCATTATTCATAATACCTGAAATCTAGAAACATCCCAAATGTCCATCAACTCATTAATGGATAAACAAAATGTGGCACTGATTCTTGCAACAAGGTGGATGAACTATAAAAGCATTATGCTAAGTAAAAAGCCAATCACAAAAGACCACATATTGCATGATTCCATTTATATGAAATGTCCAGATAAGGCAAATGCACAGAAATAGAGTACAGATTAGTGGTTGCCAAGGCCTGGTAGGGGGAGGGAAGAAAGGGGAATGATTGCTAATAGGTATGGGGTTTCTCTTTGGGGTGAAAAAAATGTTCTGAAATTAGATAGTGGTGATGGTTACACAAATCTAAAAACAACTGAAGCGTACCTTTCAAAGGGTAGACTTTATGGTGTGTGACTTATATCTCAATAATGCTTTTTTTTAAGTCTATTCGGTCAAGTGCCCCTTCCCTGTCATTCCCACAGAACCTCATATGGTTCCTTTACCGTACAATAAAAAGGTTATTTATTCGTAGTAACTCAAAGGCCTTACTTCCGAGCCTTATATTTCATGACCAGATCACAAAATCGCTTTGGGTGACACAACTAACTTTTTTAGTTAGTGAAACAGAAATAGAAAATATCAGAATACACAGCATATAATGTTTTTGTGACACTTGTTTTTGAGATACACACACACAGACACACAGACATATATATGTTGATGAAAAATGAGTCAGTCAAAACAAAGTCTAGAAAATATATTTTAGAAGTTGATTGACACCTATTCAAGAAACAAAACAAGGGACTTCCTCAGCGGTCCAGTGGTTAAGACTGCGCTTCAAATGCAGGCGGGCTCAGGTTCGATGCCTGGTCGGCGAACAAGGATCCCACAAGCCGCTTGGTGTGCCACCCCCCCGCAAAAAAAGAAACGAAACAATAAGTACAAGATCTCAGAGTCAAAAACAAATTGAAAGAAAACTGAAACCACTTTGGAGCATCACCCTAGGCAATGACCTAATCATTAGAAAAAGTGAACTGGGGACTTCCCTGGTGGCACAATGGTTAAGAATCCACCTGCCAATGCAGGGGACATGGGTTCAAGGGCTGGTCCGGGAAGATCCCACATGCTGCGGAGCAACTAGGCCCATGCGCCACAACTACTGAACCTGCACTCTAGAGCCCAAGAGCCACAACTACCAAGCCCGCGTGCCACAACTACTGAAGCCCACGCACCTAGAGCCCAGGCTCCACAACAAGAGAAGCCACCACAATGAGAAGCCCACGCACCACAACGAAGAGTAGCCCCCACTCTCCACAACTAGAGAAAACCTGCGCGCAGCAGCAAAGACCTAACGCAGCCAAAATATAAATTAATTTTTTTTTTAAAAAAAAGAAAAAGTGAATTGGACCCATGTCTGTTTTTATTGATCTAGTGAAGTAATAAAAGATTCCCTACCCCATTTACCTCCCAGGACTTCTGCGTGGGTTCAGAGGAGCCTCCTGCTCCTAGGATGTTCAGGATCCCTGCTGGAAATGCAGGGCCCCAACTTACACTGGGTGTCAAAAAGCAGGTACAAAAAGAACAGAAAGGGAAAAATCGATATTGCTAGTATATTGTTTATCTTCACAGGGATGAAAAAATAATGAGAAACAAGAACCCACAAAACTTCTCTGAGGGAGAGAACATTTTCAAAGACTGAGGGTCAGAATCCCTGACACAAAAGATGCAAACAGCACAGAATATCTGAACCTGAAGGAAAGATATAACTCGCATAATTCCTTCCAGCAAGAAATTTGAGGTCATCCTTAAATCAGCATGGAAACTGAATTTGGAGAATTACCACAAAAACAGGGACAGACTCTACCAAGAATTTTTTTATGGTACATAAAATTCCAGGGTCAATGTCAAGGTGACATACTTTGTTCATTCAAAACACTATGTATATTGTAATTTAGTGAAAAAGACATTGAAAATAGGACACTTTACTATCATTAAATATTATATACAATAATGCATTCCAATAAATATTGAAAATAAGAAAGACCACTACCACATTTAAACCTGTAAGTACTCTGCAGTTTATATTAAGAAAAAGAGGTATTTAAGAAGAAAAAAAAAAAAAAATGATGGTTTGCAGCTATTATGACTGCCTATCTAAGAAACTAAAGAGAATCAACTGAAAAGTAAGAATAATAGAGTTTGGTTAGGTAGTACACCAGGCACAGTGCTATTTCATTTTCCTTGTTGACACACAAAATGACTCTGTTTCCCAGCTCCCTTGCACCTAGGATAGGGCTAAGAGACTGTGGAAGAAAATACTACTAACTCCAAGCTTGACCCATAAAAAAAATCTTCCATACACAAAATCTGCCAAAGTCTGGCAAACTTAGAGGCCAGATTTTGAAGTCAATTGTGTTATAAGATGGAAGGAGTCTAAATCCCCAACTCACCAGTTAGGGGAGAACCACCTAGAAAAATGTGAGCAAGAAATAACTTTTTATTTTGTTAAGTGTACAGATTTTGGCTAGCATTAACTAAGCTGAACAACAATTAGAGATCAGTTAGAAGAGATATAGACTGCATGCAGTATACTTGCTTTATACCAATTAGGAAACAGTATATATGTAAGGGAGAAGGAGGAAAATCACCTTATTCTAAATAGCAAGCATTTTAAAATAAAGAGCAATCAATAAGTGATCTGTAGACCATACATTAGGAAGAATCTAAAAAATGAGACCTATTAAAGATCTGTATGAATCAAAAGATTTGTTTATGGACAGAACAATTCAATATTATAAAGATGAGAAGTCTCCCCAAATTAACATACATTCAATGAAACTGCCCATTAAGTTATTTTGAAACCCTAAACTGAAACATACTGGGAAAAAAATTGAGCATAGGCACTATTACATAGTAAAGCCTACTATAAAGTGATTATTATGATGAAAATAGCAAGGTCATGGCTAAGGAATACACAGATAAATGGAATAACACAATAAGTCCCATGACAGATATAAGGATTCAGCATATGATTATGGTTAATAAGTTAATAAGAATGAATTAATGAATAAATGGTGTTGGAATTAATGTAGAGAAAAAAAATCCTTACTTCATACCATACTCTAATACAAATACTAATTATAGCTGAATATTAAAAAAAGAACTAAGAAAACATACATGCATATTTATAAAGTCTTGGGATAGAGAAGGCATGGGAAAGATAAACTGACAGATTTGAATGCAAAGCACAGAGCATATATTTGCAACTTATGACCAAAAAATGCAAATATTTTTTCATTTATTTTTTTATTGAAGTATAGTTGATTTACAATGTTGTGTTAATTTCTGCTGTACAGCAAAGTGACTCAGCTATACACATATACACATTCTTTATATTCTTTTCCATTATGGTTTATCCCAGGATATTGAATATAGTTCCCTGTGGTATACAGTAGAACCTTGTTTTTTATCCATTCTATATGTAATAGTTTGCATTTACTAACCCCAAACTCCCACTCCATTCCTCCTCTACCCCCTCCTCCCCCTTGGCAACCTGTTCTCTATGTCTATGAGACTGTTTCTGTTTCATAGATAAGCTCATTTGTGCCATATTTTAGATTCCACATATAAGTGATATCATATGATATTTGTCTTTCTCTTTCTGACTTACTTCACTTAGCATGATAATCTCTAGGTGCATCCATGTTGATGCAAATGGCATTATTTTGTTCTTTATTATGGCTGAGTAGTATTCCATTGTATATATGTACCACATCTTCTTTATCCATTCATCTGTCAATGGACATTTAGGTTGCTTCCATGTCTTTGCTACTGTGAACAGTGCTGCTATGAACATAGGAGTTCATGTATCTTTTTTTAATTTTTAAAATTATTTATTTACTTATTTGTTTATCCACGTTGGGTCTTAGTTGCAGCACACAGGATCTTCACTGCAGCATGTGGGGTCTTTTATTGCAGTGCATGGGCTTCTTTCTAGTTGTGGCGCAGGGGCTCCAGAACATGCAGGCTCAGTAGTTGTGGCACACGGGCTCTCTAGTTGCAGTGCACAGGCTCTCTAGTTGTGGCATGTGGGCTCTCTAGTTGTGGCACACGGGCTCCAGAGCACGTGGGCTCAGTAGTTGCAGAGCACAGGCATAGCTGTGGAGTGCGGACATAGCTGTCCCGCAGCATATGGATCTTAGTTCCCTGACCAGGGATCAAACCCGTGTCCCCTGCATTGGAAGGCAGATTCTTAACCACTGGACAACCAGGGAAGTCCCTGTATCTTTTTGAATTATAGTTTTGTCAAGATATATGCCCAGGAGTGGGATTGCTGGATCATATAGTAATTCTAGTTTTAGTTTTCTGAGGAACCTCCATACTGTATTCCATAGTGGCTGCACCAACTTACATTCCCACCAACAGTGTAGGAGGGTTCCCTTTTCTCCACACCCTCTCTAGCATTTTTTTTTAAATGCAAATCTTAATAGCATATTTCTCAAACAAAGTGAAAGCAGGATCAAATGTAACACGTCTGGCAGCATCAACTTTACTCAAAGATTAGGGAGGAAAAGTGTTTCAAGTTAAACCAAGCACTGATGTTTCTGGAATAGAATATAAACTCTACATTAATTTTAGATAAAAAGACTTAAAAGTGTCATGCTTTTTATACTCTCTAACACTTCAAAATATGCATATATTCCCCCATACCATACTTCTGTGGAATAATTTGTGAAGCAATGTCTTAATATAGAAAGAGCTCCTAAGGGACTTCCCTGGTGGTCCAGTGGGTAAGACTCCGCACTCCCAATGCAAGAGGGGCTGGGGTTCGATCCCTGGTCAGGGAACTAGATCCTGCATGCATGCAGCAACTAAGAGTTCGTGTGCCACAACTAAGGAATCTGCATGCCGCAACTAAGAGTCCACGTGCCCCAAAAGCTCACGCAGCCTAAATAAATAAATAAATATTTTTTAAAAAAGGAAGAGCTCTTGATAATAAAATATGAACTCAAACTTTTTTGTCTTTTGGCTGCACCACACGGCATGTGGGATCTTAGTTCCCCGACCAGGGATGGAACCCATGCCCCCTGTATTGGCAGTGTAAAGTCTTAACCACTAGACTGCCAGGGAAGTCCTGAACTCAAACTTTTCAGCACTGACCACATAAGTATTACTATGAAGCAGGGATAAGCAAACTTTCTACAAGAGCCAGATAGCAAATATTTTAGGCTTGCAGGTCATATGGTCTCTTGAATGGGCATGACTATGTCCCAGTGAAAACTGATTTACAAAAACAGGTGCTGGTGGTTCCCCAATCAGCAGCATCCTCATCATCTGGGAACTGGTTAGAAATGCAGACCAGGCCCCATCCCAGACCTTCTGAATGAGAAACTCTCAAGTTTAACATCTATCATGTTAGACAAGGAAGAGGTTGTACCCCCAACCAGGTGATATGCCTTCGCAGACAGCAAAGAATTTAAGCCAGCACTGCAGAGGGGACAAGAAAGCCACACCGAATTGGAGACTGAAATCCCAATACAGCGGAATTGTGAGAAACAGCGTTTCAAGCAGTGCTTCTCATCAGAAGCGAGGGAGAAGACCATCCACAGAGTCATTATACCAAGACCTCTGTAATGAAGCCTTGGTCCAGAATGGAAAAGTTAATGCAGGTTTAATTAACGCTGGGTCATGTATGTCTTCACTTGAACAAAGCGAAGCCACCTCAAAGGAAGCCTGTATAAAGGAAATGTGCATGTGTTGGGGTAGAGGGTCGTGGGAGGATCCTGCAGGAATAAATGAGGGAAAGGAAGGAACAAAGGACCCAAGCTGGGGTGCAGAGAAGAAAACACTGAGCCTGTTATGAACAACAGGATGGATAAGAGGAGGCAGGAGAAAGCGAGGACGATCTGTTCTCCTTCAGCCTCAGCATGTACCCTCCACACTGCCCCAGAGTTTCCTACAATGCACATCTCTACAAGTCACTCCCCTTCTGGGAATTTCTTGGTGGTCTTCCAGACAAAATTCAAGCCCCATAATATAGTATCAAAAGGACCTTTAAGCTCTGTACACCCTTTCCACCTACCTCATCCTCAGCCTCCCTCCAACCATCCTGACACATTCAGCCCCTCTCACAAGCCTCTCCACTTTTACTCATGTCATTCCCACCTCCCCCTCCCCCACACCCACCCAATGGAGCATGGCAATCAGACCAGCCCTGGGTCAAATTCTGACTCAGCTACTATGACCTTGGGCAAGGAGCTGCCCACCACCAACTTCAGCATCCTCAGATGTAACATGGGAAGAGTAATACCTATTACCAAGGGGCTGCTGTGATTAAATGCCATTAGTAAACACAGGAAGTGCTAGGCAAAGCACCTGTTGACCAACTGACACTAGTTTCCCTGCCCTCTTCTATGCCAACAGGAGCTAAGAAACACAGACCTTCAGGCAAGACTTGGGAATAGCATTCTATCATTGAGGGTCCCAAGGTTTACTGGCGCATTAAGAGCAGAATTCAAGACCCAAGAGTTAAGTTAGAAAAGTTTATCAAGCTCCAGTTCCTTCACTGATAAGATGCAGACCAGAACCATGTTGGCTGCCAGCTGCTGAAACCAACAATAGTGACCTCGGGCTTCCCTGGTGGCGCAGTGGTTGAGAATCTGCCTGCTAATGCAGGGGACACGGGTTCGAGCCCTGGTCTGGGAAGATCCCACATGCCGCAGAGCAACTGGGCCCATGAGCCACAACTGCTGAGCCTGCGCGTCTGGAGCCTGTGCTCCGCAACAAGAGAGGCCGCAATAGTCAGAGGCCCGCGCACCGCGATGAAGAGTGGCCCCCGCTTGCCACAACTAAGGAAAGCCCTCGCACAGAAACGAAGACCCAACACAGCAAAAATTAATTAATTAATTAATAAACTCCTACCCGCAACATCTTGTTAAAAAAAAAAAAAAAAAATTAGTGACCTCAAGTGTTCAGCACATAGCCAATAACCATTGGCACCATCATTATTGCACTGGCCCTATCACATGGGGCTCACTGTCTAGTCTTTCTTGGGTCCCCTCTACTGCTTAGAGAGGCTCCTGGAGAGAAGGGTTTTAAACTGCTCTTGAGTTCAACTTAGAAGATGGGAAGATTCAACTCAGTAAGAGTCACATGCACATAAATGAGAGAGAGGTGGCCACCAGGCACTCACTGAGATGCCCCAGGGCAACTGACACAAGGAGACTGAAAGATCAGCTGCTTTGGGAAAAACCTGTGGAAAGAACCCGTGAATAAAGAAGGCTTTCTGGACTACAGACCATAAAAAGCCATGGTTTGTGGCAACCAGGCAACATGAGGCCCAGTGCAACCCTGACCCCCTCACTGAAGGAGGAAACTGAAGAACTCATCAAGGCTACAGAGAAACAATGATGAAGGAAGAACTGGAGTCAAGACCATGGCAGGAAGAGGCTGCGAGCTGCACCCTTAAGTTGCTGAAAAGTTCACAGGCAGTGAGACTACTTGATTGAAGTCCTAAGTATGATCCTCCATGAGCCTATGCAGTATCCACTACTGTACCATTACACTTGAATACTTAGATATTTCTGTATATAGTGTATATGCAAATCATGTCTACCACACTTCCTAAGATGTAGGGACTTGTCAGAGGCCATTTTTCATGAATCCGAATTTTTGCTTTTTGTGCTACCTTTAGATTTTAGGCCTGCATAACAACAACAACAAAAAATATATGAAGTAATGCAAGACATGGGTATGAAAAAATGAGTAGATGGAACTTTCCTTCATGGGGTAAATTTTCAAGGAGGGTCTTAGAGGCCACCTAGACCTGAGGTGAGGGACTTACCTGCCTGAGGTCAGAGGAGAGAATTAAGACAAAGGACAATGAGAAGCTCCCAAGAAGAGTTACATTTCCATGGAAGAAGACCTCCCCCAAAACATCCACCCTCTCCTTACCACTGCATTTAGTTGCATCAGGTTGGCATCATGCGGCATGTGGCTCCTGGGTCAGCCACTTTCCTTCTAGGTGCTTAGGCCAGAAACCCTGCCGTTGCCCTCAACTCCCTCTCTCACCCCCCACAGACAGTCCATCAGCAATCTCTTCAGCCCCACCTGACAATCCGACACTTCTCACCACCACCCCACCAGCACATACTTCCACTCAATCACCATCTTCAGCCCTGTACTAGCTGCCTGCCCTGCAGCCCTACCCTGCTCACCCTGACTTCATTCTATTCTCACACATCAACAACCAGCATGACTCTATCCCTCCTCTATTCAAAACTCTCCAATGGCTCCTACCCCACCTCAAAGTAAAATCTACAGGCCTTCCTAGGTGCCATGCAGCAGCCTTTTGTCTTTCCGACCTCAGTCATTCTCTCTTTCTCCTGCCTCAGGGCCTTTGCATCTGCAGTTTCCTCCACGGAATGCTCTTCCCCCAGATATCCATATGACTCACTTCCTTCACATCTTCACTCAAAGATGACTCAGAGCTTCCCGTTCTACATTTCCTACAATTTCAGCTCCCACGGCAACACTTAATACCCCCAATTCTGCCAGATTCTTCTTCAGAGCACAAAGTCTCATTGTCTGCCTCCACACTAGAGTGTGAGCTCTGTGCGGGGAAGAAATCTCTATGCAGCAACTGGAGCACCAAGATCGTTACGTGGCACACAGTCGGCAGTCAATACATGTGTTAAATGTGGGGAGGCCTGTGAAAAGCATAAGTTGCAAGCAGACCTCAATTCTTAGAGAGACAACAATCTAGAACCGGTGACAAAACAACAGGCCAGAAATAGCAAAGCCAGGGAGAAAATGAAGAGAGTGCCATAAGGAGCACAAAGGACCAGTTTAAACCACTTAGTAGTAGTTCACAGCTTAACC
>NW_006790811.1:15392-18002 GCF_000442215.2 Lipotes vexillifer | reverse complement strand
CAGGAATGCTCCCCAGCAAAAGAAAGAAAGAAAGCCCAGACTCAGGCCCTCTGAGGAGAGAATAACTGGAAAAACAGTAGGGAATGAAAATGAATTAATGAGGTTACCTGGCACTGGGAATAGACTAGCATGTTGGGAGTTTTTTAGGCAAGGCCTGGAAACAGGTCAGGGAAGGACTGCAAAATGTTTAAGTTAAAATAGCATGAGGGACTTCCCTGGTGGCGCAGTGGTTAAAAATCCACCTGCTAATGCAGGGGACATGGGTTCGAGCCCTGGTCCAGGAAGATCCTACATGCGGCGGAGCAACTAAGCCCGTGGGCCACAACTACTGAGCCTGCGCTCGAGAGCCTGTGAGCCACAACTACTGAGCCCATGTGCCACAACTACTGAAGCCCACGCACCTAGAGCCTGTGCTCCACAAGAGAAGCCACCCCAACGAGAAGCACGAGCACGGCGACAAAGAGTAGCCCCCACTCGCCGCCCATGCGCAGCAACTAAGACCCAACACAGCCAAAAATAAATAAATAAATAAATAAATAAATAAATAAACAAAACAGCATAAGAGGATTAAATAAAGTTTTTAAAAAGCTTTCATTTACAAGTACAAAGCACTATATAATTGCAAATTATGACTGCTGACTTTTAATTCCCTTAACCATAATGGGAAAAACGCTTAAGTCACCAGTGATGCCAGAAATGAGTACCCAAATGGATCCCAGGTTTGTCTCTGGAGACACTGAAGATGGTGGCAATAACCAACTCAGGATTTCCAGTATCCAACATACTAGACCTTAGGCTACTTGAAGGCAAAACACTGGGTTTTAGTCAATAATACTTGGATTAACAGCACTTGTCACCAAATTAGCTGATGTACATCTAACTCATTTCTGCTATTATAAATGCACTAGCCTTTGCTACACAAACCAGATAGGCAGTGTTGCGTGAAACCTAGCAAAACCAAAATCCAATATTCTACACAGGTACTTTCAGAAGCATTTTTGAAACATCCTAACAGACATTAAAACTCGGCTTGACTGTGCCACAGTCAGACAACACAACTGCCACACAACCATCTTTGGGAGCGGGAGGGAACTACTATGAAAAGTTATTGAAATATCTAGTTTCTTTAAAAAAAAAAAAAAAAATCACTCCTCACTCCAAGCAAAGAAACCAAAAGAGAAATGCCCTGGTATTCAAAGAAAGAAGCTGGTCACCATCTTGGCAACGATATAGTCTAGAAAGCAGATAGCGCATGTTCAGGCTGTCAGGTGAAACAGGTTGTCAGCTGGACACACCTACTCACCCCCTTTTAACTAACAGGTGTGTCATGAGGGCTTACACTGTGCACACCCACTGCTGGGCTTCTAAAAGGCAGGAGACCCAAAGCTATTAAATTTTGGATGAGTGAAAAGAGACCAGTAGTGATAGGTTCACAAGTGACCCTGATAGAGTCAACCATGACCCTGTACAGAATTCAGAATTTCTGAGCCAAAAGGCCCTTTTTATAAATCTCACCAGACTCACCTTCAGGGGTCAAGTGGGCCAAGTCATATGCAAAGGTGAAAAGGCAGGTCTAGACAACTTGGAAGGGCGAGGCCCCAGTCCAACAGCATTCAAATGCAAAAATATAAAAATTAAAATGTTCCAACCATCCGTGATTCTAACCTCTGGCTTCAGAGAGGAAGAAACTGGGTGAGGGAGACGACATGCCAATTAACGACAGCTCAAATCAGACTGTGCACGTCCTCACACTGCCCAGCCTTCTCTGCACACAGACGTCCAAATATCAGCAGGGACAGCATCTTCCCCTCCTCTCTCCCATCACTGCACGACTAAAAGTAGTCAGCAACTGATAATGCCTCAGACCCAGAAATCCCTTATAAGTGACTTTCTTCCACCCGCAGTTGCCCTCACTTACCCTCTGGATTGACAATCAAGAATTTCCCATCAGTCATGCTTAAAACCCCCAGCCTGTAGGCCGAATCCCTATCAGCTGCCCATCAAAGGGCCATCTAGAGTCATAGGAAGGAGAAAATTTGCGGCCATAAACTAGTCACACTAGAAAATGACAATTTCTCTTTCCAGCAAGGTGGCAACAAGGGGGACGGCGACCCCCGGGGAACTGGCCAGACAGAAAGGCCCTGGGGTCGGAGCGAGAGCTCCTAAAATTACTCGGCGCAGCCATTGTAGGGGAGAAAGAAGGCAAAAATGTAAATGGCACCCCCCTCCGCTGCCCCTCTTGATGGCCCTGCATTCCTGGGGGCACGGAGATGCCCGCGCGCACCGCCTGCGGAGGGCCGACCGGAGAGCGACCCCAGGCCGCGCGGGCCGAGGGCCGGGGATGAGGCAGGCGGCGGCGACCGGGTCCCGGGGGGGGACCCCACTCGCCTCCCCGCGGCGCGGCCTGAGGGCCCGAGCGCACAGCGGCTCCGGCCGCAGGCAGGGGTGAGCGCCCGGGGACCCGGCGGGGCTGCGGGTAGCCGGGCATCCCGGGGCCCCGCGGTCAGGGTGGCCAGGGGACCCCGGAAACGGGCCAGGGTGTGGGGGCGCAGGCCGCGCCGCTGACAGCACGCGGGGGCCGTGCCTGGCCGGCCTCGTGGGCGCGGCGGG
>NW_006790811.1:0-15108 GCF_000442215.2 Lipotes vexillifer | reverse complement strand
CCCCCTCAGCGCCTGCCAAGCTAAGCTAGCCGCTTGGCCTCCCAGACGCCCCCCGCGTCGTCCTCTCCGCCCGCCACGTTCATTTTATTTCCCGCCCCCCTACGTGGAAATCGACCCCCTTCTCCTGCCTTCCAGTCACACCTGCTTCTGGGGACCCACCTGGAATACGGAGTGCTCGCCCAGAGTCTCCCCCTCCCCATACCCCCTTTTTACCCAGCCTGACACCGAGCTCTGTCATTTCTCAGTGAAGATAAGCAATCTGCGGCGCCTTGGGCTCAATGGTTTGGATGTCAAGGCGCCTTCACCGTTTCTCCAGTTAGGCTGTCAGGTTTTTTAACTTACTGGGGAAGAGGTCCTCATTACATTTATACAAACACGGTAATATAGACCGAGGCTTCTCAGACTCCCCTGAGGGTCGTGTTTAAGTGCAGGTTTTGATTCCGTGGGTCAGGGTGCAGCACGAGATTCTGCATTTCTAAAAAGACCCCAGGTGATGCCGCTGGGAAAGGGCGGCTGAGCGGAAAGGCCTCAGGTAAATCCGTGGCCCTCAATCTTTAGCGCGACTTCACCTTAACTGCCTCAAGATGCACGTGGCTGGGCCCCACCGCCAGGGCTTCTGAGGCCAGAGGTGTGGAGTGAGGCTCCAGATTTTGCATTTCTGGCAAATTCCCAGGTGATGATAATGCTGTTCTCTGGGGCTCACCCTTTGCGAGCCACTACTGAAGACTATCTGAACACATGGCTAAACAAACAAACGAAAACCTAATAATTAGCACTCTCATAGCACCTTCCATCTTGAGGCCGCAGTCTAGTTGCTATTACAACCTTAGTAATAACCGACAAGTGCCCCAAGCAACTCGAGAGAGCTAAAGAACCGTGGACGGTGTCTGACCTTACATGGGGAGGAGCAGATTTTATCATCAGAGTTTTCTGCCTGTTTTACACAGTTTGGGGGACTCGATGTTATAGATATCACAGATATCGATGGGGGGCCGGGGGAGTGACCATCAACTGTGGGAATTTTATAAAATAGAGAGACGTGGTCCAAGTCTTTGAGAATCAATAATGTCATCCTATTTACTTCTCTAATGACTTGTATTTTTAAAATACAAGTGTTGGCTTGTAAAATTCAGTACACCCTGGAAGACCAGGTGTTTTGATCCACATTGAAGATGGAGAAAATAAGGGACAAAAATTCTGTGACCAGCACCTAGAGAAAAATTCACACTGCCCTGTCCATCTAACATCTCTACCATCCTCCTATACCAGAGAGAGCCTTTTCCAGCCAACCTTTTTTTTGGCGGGGAAGGGGGTGGCGGGGGGGTGGAGGTATCGGTGTGGAGCCGCGAAGGAGGTACTAAGTGTTTTATTCAGCCAGGGATGAGAGATCTCAGATAAAAGAAGGGGAGTTAACAGGACTTCCCTGGTGGTGCAGTGGTTAAGAATCCACCTGCCAACGCAGGGGACACGGGTTGGACCCCTGGTCTGGGAAGATCCCACATGCCAGGGAGCAGCCAAGCCCGTGAGCCACAACTACTGAGTCTGTGCTCTAGAGCCCGCGAGCCGCAACTACAGAAGCCCGCGTGCCTAGAGCACGTGCTCTGCAACAAGAGAAGCCACCACAGTGAGAAACCTGAGCACCACAAGGAAGAGTAGACCCTGCTTGCCGCAACTAGAGAAAGCCCGAGCGCAGAAACGGGAGAGCTAACTGTTGTATCCTCAGGGTCTCCCTCTCCCTCACTTACAGATTTTCTCTATCCTAAAATAACTTCCTCTGTCCTGGCCTCTCCCACCTTCCTGCCTGTCTTCTTTCCTATCCTCCCCATCACTCCTCAGGTGCTGTCACTCTGCTTTCTTTGATGTCACCAGTGACCTTCTAGTTGCCAAATCCAGTTGCCTGTTTGCAGTCCTTTTCTTCCTTGATGGCTCTGTAACATTCCATTGACTTCTCCCTCTTTCTCAAAACTCTTCTCTAGCAATAATACCACTGGGTCTTGCAATTTTTCCTACACGCCCCCCCCACTTCCCTCTCAGAGATGTAAGAGTTACCTATACTCACCTCTAAAAATGTTTATTTTCCTTAACATCTCCTTTCTCTCCATCTTTTCCCCTGCCCTGTCCTCCAAAGGTCAGCCATCTCCTCATGACTCCCAAATCTCTCTCCAGACCAGACATCTTTCTGAACTTCTAGGCACACATTTCCAATTGTCCTCCAGATAACCTCTCCTTGATATTATCCGGGAATTTTTTTTTTAGAATTTTTCTTTTTAATATTTATTTGTTTGTTTGTTTATTTATTTATTTATTTATTTATTTATTTATTTTGGCTGTGCCAGGTCTTCGTTGAGGTATGCGGGATCTTCATTGTGGCATGCAGACTTCTTAGCAGCATGCAAACTCTTAGTTGTGGCATGCGGGATCTAGTTCCCCGACCAGGGATCTAACCCAGGCCCGCAGAGTTTTCTCACCAGGGAAGTCCCCAGGAATTTTAAATATGGCACCTCCACCGCTGAACTCTTTATCCTCCTCTCACAAACTTGCTTCTATCTGGGGTTTCTCACTTTGCCACCAGAAACTTTGAAATCAACTTTGACTTTGACTGTCACCTATGGTCAGCTGGAGTGGGGAAGTGTGTCTGGAATTCTCTTCTCTGTGTCCACCATCCCAAACCCTCACTTGTTCTTCCTCAGACTGTTGAAAAAGCTTCTCTCTGGCCTCTTGGCCTCAAGAGTTATCTCCCAAAGCCATCCTTGTAATCGTCTCAAAGCACAGAACTGACCACCTCACACCCCTCCTAGAAATTCTTCAGGGCCTCCTGGTCTACAGAAAAACTGGGTAAAAAGAAACAATATAGACAGGACAGCATTCAAGACCCATCTCTGTTGTATCCAGCTGCTTTTCTTTTTTTCTGTACAAAGTACTACTTTTTACTGCTGGCAGACTGGAGTTGATGTCAGAGGCTGACCCTGACTTCAACATTGCCAGGGTGTTTGTGAGGATTAAAATGCTTATTTAGTGCTTGAATACATCCGTATTTATATATAATTATTTTTATCATCAATTAACTATTAATTCAAAAAATACATGAATATTTTCCTATTCATTTCCTTTTATTTCCTATTAATTTTCCTTTCTTATTAGAGTTGGTACAAGCAGGGTTTTTTCCTCCCCCCCTCTATTCTCTAAACTAAATCAACAGAATTTATCAAGAACATTTTGTGTCCTGGATAATTTGATTGAAATTTCTGTCATTTCTAGGCTGTTTTATTTTTGAGAGGTAATTGTAGCTTGGGGCTCTCTTTTCAATATTTATTTCCAATATCTCTCTGGAGTCTGGAACTGAGGTCTGCAAACCGAGAATACCAGCATCCAGGTGGTGAGCAGGCAGGAAAGAGCTAGCCTGAGGCCTGGAGGGATGTGTGCTTAGTGGTTGATCACTACAGAACACAACCCAGTCCCTCTCTGAAGACTGGGGCCTCTATTCCCCAAAAAGGAACAAAAATTTAGTCATCATTACATCATTTTCCACCTATCAGATTGGCAAAGATTAATAACATCCAAGGTTGGTTATGGCGAAGGGAAATGAATCCTCTCAAAATCTGTGGGAGGAAGTTTAAATTGGTGTGCCCTTTCTGGAATTGGATTTAGAGATATCTGTCTGTTTAAATGCACATATATCTGTTAAAATATCTGTTTAAATGCATGCACGCTTAACCCAGAATACAAGTTCAGGGAATTTACCTGACACAAACACACACTGGAGAGCACAGGGATTTATGACTGAGGATGCTCAAGGAGACATGTCCCCTGCCCCTTCAGCCTCCTCCATATCCCCCTTTGCTCAGCAGCCCCTCCTGACCTCAGATCCCTCCCTCCTCAGCCCCTCTCACCCCCATACCCAGCCCTGTCAGCCACAAAGACGCTCGTATTCTCTCCACCAAGCCCAGCCCTCCTGCCAGGCAGCCTTAGCCTCTTATCTGCTGGCTCCTTGCAGATTTCTCACCTGCACTCCCAGCCTCTCCTTGTACCTTGAGGACACTGTTACCTGACTGCTGGTACCCACAACTGTCTCTCTTGGTGGTCAGCCTGGTGGTGAAGATGTCAACTTATGGTATATCCATACATAGAATATTTTTTGACCTTAAAAAGGAATGAAATTCTGATATGTGCTACAACCAGGATGATTCTTGAAGACATTAGGCTAAGTGAAAGAAGTCAGATACAAAAGGACAAAGACCACCCTTTATAAGTCCCTCACAGGTGAACTTTCTTACCCATCCCCATCAACCTCAAATTCCCTATCTGTCCATACTCCCTACTTGCTTCCTGCTCCCAGGAGACCATTCATGAGCGGTGTGTTCCCTCTTCTTATCCACAACCCGATGTGCCCTGGGGGGCCCCTCTTCCCAGCCTCTGGACTAAAGAGCCCTCTGATGCCTCCCTCCCTCAGCTGTCCTCCTGCCCTGCATTCCGGCGCTGACCACTCCTTTCTAAAACCTGCCTCCTTCCCAGTTCATGTACCTCTCTCCCCTTCTCAGCTCAGCTTCTGGAAAGAGCTGCCTCCAGTCCCTGTCTCCTCATCCTGACATCCCTCCTCTCTTCACCTTCTGGCAATCTGGTTCTGTCCCTCTTTTCCTCTGAAACTGCCCAGGTAGATTAGCCATTTCCTCCAAACTGCACAATCCAAGGGATCTTTTCTGTATGCATGTTACTAGAACTTTCTGGAGGCATTTGGCATAGCTAGTGCTATGTTCCCTCAGGAAAAGCTCTCTATCCCTGGCTTTGTGGCTGCATTTCCTTCTGGTTCTTCTACATCTCTGACCTTTTTTTTCTGTCTCCTTCTCAGATTCCTTTTCCTCCTGCTTGCTTCAAACACTAGGAGTGGGGGTGGGGGGAGTGTGGTTGTATCTGTTTCTGTTTTCCCCTCAAAAGTCCTTCAGGGGCTTAGCTGTTTCTTCTGCTTGGACATCTTACTCTTTCTTCTGGATCATTCTTGCTCATCCTTTAAGTCTCACCTTGGCCTCTCCTAGAAACCTTTCTTGAGCCCCTCAGCTGGTGTAAGTGTAGCCTGGGGTACTTCCTAGTATTTAGAATGGACTTATATTGAAATGATTTGTTTTTCTGTCTCACTTCCCTCCCTCACTAACTGTCAGCTCCTCCAGGACAGAGATCTTGATCTATATAACTCTGCATGCAGCTAAAATAGTGCCTGCCACACAGTAGATTCTCAGTAAGTACTTAATGATCTCAGAGGTTGGACTGAACCAATGGGGTCTGGCCACTGATGGAAGGTGAAATGTGAAAGGAGAGAAAGACTCAGGATTAACTCCAGGTTCCTGGAGAACTGGAAGCTAAGAGAGAAACACAAATTAGAGGTAAAACACAAAAGGCCTCAAATGCAGGGTAAAAATAAAAGAGAACTTTATTCAATAAGGGAGTCCTTTGAACCTAGACCCTCATGGAGACACTTAGTCTTTGGGGAAAAAATGGAAAAAGAATAAAAATCCATCAGTAATTATATAAAGTAGAAAAGAAGCAAAACTAATCCAAGCTGTTGGAATTCAGGATGCTGTTGCCCTGTCAGGGGATAATAATTAAAGAGAAGACCATAGGGTCTTCCGAGGAGCTGGCCACGTTCTTTGCTTTGATCTGGGTGCTAGGCACACGAGCATATTCACTTTGTGAGATTTCATTAAGCTGCACCCTTGTGATATGTGCATTTTTCTGTATGTATACTACAAAAAGTCTTTATTAAGTAAATGCAACAACTAGACTTAGAAAAAAAACCAGTTAACAGATTTATAGCCAATAAATTGGGTATTCCCCATTTTAAATAACATGGTCCATCTCCAAAAGAAAGTGGTAATGAAGCCCCAGTCTAGAGTGGGTTCTGGGGCAAAAGGTCAGGCCCAAGAAAGTGAACTGATACAAGTTATTGTCTCCAGGAATGTGCACTTTAGGAAACAGGGATGTGTGTATATATACTGTAGGATGTGAAGGTTTAATTTGGAATATTCTTTAGTGCTAGGATAAATGTGACATACTATTCCTGCAGCCTTAGAGAAAAGGCACAGTGTCCCTGCCCCATCTCTGCCTTGCTGAATGACCTTGGGGAAACCGTTTAACCAAGCTACACGTAGGTGTCCTATTATGCAAACTCAAGACAATTCTGTCTACTCTATCTACCACCTAGGTGGGTATAAGGATTAAATGATATAATTACTGTGAACATGTTTTCTGCAAATGTTTTTCATAGCCCTTTACAAATACAAAATACCTATTAGTATAAGAGGCCTAGTCTAGCTGTAGAACTGAGCCCACAATTTGTTTTGAGTCGTAATATCACACACTCATTCTTTCCATGGGCTATGTTTACACTCCATCCATATTAAATTTCATTCTCTTTGTTTTCGATAACGTCTCTAGTTATATAAGGTCACTTGGAATTCAGGTCCTTTGTGCCCAGATTGTTGGCTACACCACTTACATCTGATATAAGTTAGTATAGCCACTCTTCACTGGTCACATGTTAACTGGTAGGCACTGGGCTAGACATCATTGACAAAACTCAGCTCACCTGCCCCAGTGAGCCTACATACTGGTAAGTATGGGAGGTCAGAAGAGAAATAATTGTATACCCAATGTCTGACTGGGCTTCTGGTACCCAGTAGACTTGTGTTCTAAGACATGAAATGGCAACCAGCAAGTAAATAATATTTGTGTCTGTGGTAAGTGCTAAAAAGGAACAATAAAAGTGGCTGACTGTAATCCAGGTTGGGGGGCCATCTTAGGTAAAGTGGTAAAGAAGGACTAAAGTGGGGACATTATTGCCAAGACTCAAGGAAGCCAGTTATGCAGAGCTGGGAAAAGACCATTCTAGAAAGAGGAATAGCAAGGATAAATGTCCTGAGACGGGAAAGAGCATGTCATGTTTGAGAACTTGAAAAGCAGTTGGTGTGAGTGGGACATGGAAGGTAGGAGGGAGAATGTGATGAAATGAGATTGAGGAAGAGGTCATGAGGGGCCCAGATGGAACAGGGTTTCTAAGTATAATAGGAAGTCATTAGCGGGTACGAGCAGGGGAATAACATGATCTCATTTCTGTTTTAAGATGATCACTCTGTTGCCATGTGGATAATGTATTGGAGGAGTCAAGGATAAAGCAAACAGAACAGGGAGGAGTTACAGTAGTTCAGATGGAAGATGGTGGCTTGGCCTGGGGTGAGAGCAGTAGAAATGGAGATAAAGGAGGCCAATTCAAAATATCCTTGGAAGATAAAATGACAGGGATTGCTAACAGGCTGTATATGGAGCATAAAGGAAAGGGAGAAATCAAGGAAGACTTTTGGGTTTGGAGCTTGGGAAGCCAGGTAGGTGAGGGGCCACTCCATAGATGGGAAGAATGGAGGAGGGTTGGGATGGAGGACAGTCTGGGAGACAAGAGGGAACAATTGGATAGCTTCATCCAGATTCATTTACATGGGCTCAGGGAGGAGGACTGGGCTGGAGTTACACACTTGGGAGTCATCAGCGCTATGTAATATTTAAAGCCAATGGAGGGACTTCCCTGGTGGTACAGTGGTTAAGACTCTGTGCTCTCAATGCAGGGGGCCTGAGTTCGATCCCTGGTCAGGGAACTAGATCCCACCTGCATGCCGCAAGTAAGAGATCACATGCCACAGCTAAGGAGCCGGCAAGCCTCAACTAAGGAGCCTGCCTGCCACAACTAAGAGCATGCCAGCCGCAACTAAGACCTGGCGCAACCAAATAAAATAAATAAATAAAATAAATAAATAAAGCCAATGGATCCAATAGGATCATCTAGGAGGAGAGAGTGCAGTTGGAGAAGAGTGAAGCCCCAGAGATGAGCCTGAGGGGGCTCCTCCAGCACAGGAGACTGTATAATACCCAGTGTTGGTGAAGATATGAGGAAATGAAAACTTTCCCACGCTATTGGTGGGAGTTAAATTGGTACAACCTTTCTGGAAACCTTAGTAATATATATTGTAAGACTTTAAAAAGTGCTTACCTTTTAATCTTACAAGTCTACCCATAGAAGTTTATCCTATGAAAATAATTATGAATGTGTGCAAAGACTTATGGACATGGATGTCTATCATAGCATGATTTGTAATAATAAAAAATGGGAAATGTAAATATTTAATAAGGGGGATTTTTTTTTTTTTTTTTTTTTGCTGAGCCACACAGCATGAGGGATCTTAGTTCCCCTACCAGGGATCAAACCCGTGACCCCTGCAGTGGAAAAGTGGAGTCCTAACCACTGGGACCACCAGGGAATTCTCAAGAGGGATTGTTAAATACATTTCAACACAAGTGTTATGCAATCATTTTGCTTGATGATGTAGAAAAATATCAAATGACAGGAAAAAGTGTTCATGAAATCTAAGCCAAAAGCAGTTTGAAATGCATATAAATTAGACTACCTTTGGCTGAAAATAGCAAAGAATGCTGAGTCCTATTTATGTGTAAGGAATAAAGAATATAAGTGCGTAAGGAAAATGTATTCTCTCTGCTAACAATAAGCCCAGAGGTAAGGATGGGTTTAGGTTTAATTAGTAGCTCAATGACATCTTCGAGGACCCAAATTCTTTCCATCTTTCCATCCCATCTCTTTAACATATCAGCTTAACTCTCCTCATGGTTGCAACATGGTTCCAGGTGTAGCGTGCATTCACAGTAATGCCCAACTGAAGAAGAGGGACTATTTTGCCTATGCAGCTTTTTAAGAGCAAGGAACTCTTTTCCAGTGGCCATCATTAGAACTTCACGTCTCAGCTCAGCTGATCAGAAAAGTGTCTATGTGCCCACCTTGAAGCAGTCACTGACAAGGTATGCTTGTGCTTTGAGTGGTTTACACATAGGTCAAGATATTGGTCCCCAAAGCCCTCAGGTGGGTTGAGTGGACCTGAAGCCTGTCACCTCCTAAGCAGCAACATTAGTTTATCTAGATGGGGCAGGGTGTGAAAAAGGTTAGGAAACAGTGGCTTAGAGATGGTTCTCAAAGGGTAATACTTAAGCCACCAGCATCAACTGGGAATTTTTTAAAAGACAATTCCTTGGGTTCCATCCCAGACTTTCTAACTCATAAACTCTGGAGGTACGGCCCAGCAATCGATGTTTTAACAAACCCTCCATGTAATTATAATGTTTGAAGACCACTGACTTAGATAGACTATTCAGGATTTACCTTTGAATTGGGAATACCTGAAAATGTGACTTTGGCACATGACTAGGGAGAGGCTGATGGACAGTCATGGTTGATAATGGAATTGGTTTTCCAACATATTTTCCTGTACTGAGAAGGCTAAAACTCCCACCCATCAAAATTTCCACCCATCAAAATGCTCATGTGAGCTTATGGATGAAAGCTGAATCATATGAAGGAGAGGCAACACTCAAGAGAAGTCTGACTTGCTGGTGTGAACATGGCACAGGGGTTAGGATTCTGGATGTGGCAGCAGCTTCCTCACTTGCAACATCCTGACTGTGGCATGGGCAGTGGGGTTTTTGGCATTCCAGTTCTCAGTGTTTTGGGGAGTCATTCTGTGACTACTTTTTTAAACTGTGGTAAAAAATAATACCATCTTTATCATTTTTAAGTGTACAGTTCAGCAGTGTTAAGTATATTTACATATACAACAGATCTCTAGGACCTTTTCTTCTTGCAAAACTGAAACTCTACCCATTAAACATGAATTCCCGCCCCCATCTCCCAGCCCTTGGCAACCAACTTTTTACCTGTTTCTATGACTTTTATAATTTAGAAACTTCATATTAGTGGAATCATACAGTATTTGTCCTTTTGTAGCTGGCTTAGTTCACTTAAAATAATGTCCTCAAGGTTCATTGCCATTGTAGCATGTGACAGGATTTCCTTCTTTTTTAAGGCTGTGTGATATTCCATTGTATGTATGTACCACATTTTCTTTTTTTTTTTTTTTTTGGTTCTTTGTTTTTGTTTTTTTAGGTTTTTTTGGCCGCGCCATGTGGCATGTGGCATGTGGGATCTTAGTTCCCTGACCAGGGATCACCCCCTGCATTGGAAGCGTGGAGTCTTAACCACTAGACTGCTTGGGAAGTCCCATTTTCTTGATCCATTTATATGTCAGTGGGCATTTAGGTTGCTTCCATCTCTTGGCTATTGTGAGTAGAGCTGCAATGAACATGGGTGTGCAAATATTTCTTTGAGAACCTGCCTTGAATTCTTTTGGATATATATACCCACAAGTGGTATTGCTGAATCATATGGTATTTTTTGAGGAACCTCCATACTATTTTCTATAATAGCTCCACCATTCTGACTTTTTCTTAAAAGGCCAAGTAGTAAAATACTTTAAGCTTTGTGGGTTATATGGTCTCTGTCACAACTACTTGACTCTGCATTGTAGTGTGAAAGCAACTAGAGACAATATGTAAACAAATGAGTGTGACTGTGTTCTAGTAAAACTTTATTTATAAAAATTGGCAGCAAGCCTGCTGGCCATAATTTATCTACCTCTAACATAGACCACATTTCTTCAGCCCTGCCAATGATTCTTTGAGCAACACATATCACTTTCTGCTAGAGAAGATTATGTTGTCTGCTACTAAGAATCCTGAAAAATAAAACCTTAATGAGTTGGTGCTCCATTAACAAGAAAGAAAAAGGGTATGGCAGTTGGGTGAGCAACCTGTATTATTTCCTACAAAAGATAGTGTGTACAGTAAAAAAGAGATAAATAAAAGATGAGAGAGAAGAGTGGAGGGGGTTTGTGATAGCCAGCCTCCAAAATGGCCCCCCAATGATCCTTGCCCTCTATTATTCACACACTTGTGAATGTTTTATGGGTAGGGGAATGGTTTACAGGGTAGTTCCCTCCAACAATAAATAGGGCTGACCTGTGTAATCAAAGAATATTGCAGAAAGAACAGTGTGTGACTTCTGAGGCTAGGTTATAAAAAACCTTGTGTCTTTCACCTTGCTCTCTCTTGGATCACTTGCTTTAGGGGTAGCTAGCAGCCATGTCACGAGGATGCTCAAGCAGCCCTTGGGAGAGGTTCATATGACAAGAAACTGAGGCCCCCTGCCAAAGGCCTTGTGAGCATGTCATCTTGGAAGAGGATTCTCCAGTCTCAGTCAGACCTTCAGCTGACTGCAGGCCCAGCTGATACCTTAAACTGAAACCTCCCAAGACCCTAAGCCTGAACCCCAGCTAAGATGGTCCTGAATTCCTGACCACAGAAGTGAGATAATAAATGTTTACTTTTGTTTTAGGCCTCTACATTTGAGGATAATTTATTGTACAGCAATAGGTAACTAACAGGGATACAATACTAATACTAATATCAATATCAATAGTAATTATCCATGGGTGGTAGGATTACAAGTGACTCTCGGGGGACTTCCCTGGTAGTAAAGTGAATAAGACTCCACACACCCAATGCAGGGGGCCCGGGTTTGATCTCTGGTCAGGGAACTAGATCCCACATGCACCTCGCAACTAAGAGTTCACATGCCACAACTAAGGAGCTGGCAAGCCTCAACTAAGGAGCCAGCGAGCCGCAACTAAAGAGCCTGCCTGCTGCAACTAAGACCCGAAGCAACCAAATAAATAAATAAAATATTTTAAAAAACAAAATAAAACAAAACAAAAACAAGTGACTATCAGTTTCTTTGTTGTATTTGAAGTTCTGAAGTTTCTGCAATAAATGTGTACTAGAATCTGCATATTACCTTTCTCTCTCTAGTCACTGATTCTTCCCACCTGCTTTTCCACAGTACTCAGGTTAGTCTCCTACACCATGCCATGAGTTTCTTGGCTGGCCTACACTGTGATGCCTCACCGAAGAGTCAAATTCTCTCTTCTCCACGTGATCCACAAGACAAATACTACATAGTTCATTCACAGAGGCCAAGCACTACAAAGCTAAAGACAGAGGCCAGGCCAAATTTCTGAGAGCTTTGTATATCATCCTAAGACCGAATGTCTTTGATCAGATTTCCCAGAAGCAGACTTCAGATAAGGGTTTGTTTGCAAGTGATTTATGAAGGAAAGACTGCCAGGAGAAATTGGTAAGACAGTGGGGAAAACAGAAAAGGAAAAGAGCAGAAGCTAAGACAGGCAATTTTAGGTAAGGTCTCAGCCTCATCCTGATCTCATAGGGTAGTTCGGGAGCATAAATTATATCTCAAGGCAAGGGAGCTGGCTGCTCATACCCCAGCACTTTTCAGTCAGCACTTTTCAGTCATAAGCTCCTGTCCTCTCTGTGGTTTTAGGCAGAGCAGTTCCAGTAGCCCAGTGCAGATATAAGACAGTCCTCTAAAGAGAATATAGATGTAGGCCACTGGAAGTAAAAGCACAGAGAAACCAGGTGAGTGACATAAGGAAATTGTCAATGGAACCCTGGGTGGGTTGAGCATCTGGGCAGAGCACTGAAAGCATATAGGCATTTGAGATGTTTCTTAAACTCTCTGCACTAAGTGTGGGAAATGGAGAGTAGGCAAAGAGATGGCTGGAGAGAAGACTACTTAAAAGGTGATGAAAAAGTCTAGATGAGAAGTGATAATTAATGCTATGGCAGTAGGGATAGACATGAAGAACTAGACTGGAAAAACCCATCTACGTGAGCTTGGAAGAGTTACTTAACCTACCTGGGCATCACCTGCGAAATGGGTCAATTATAATAATAGTGAAAAAATAATATTAGTGGCAATAATGTTTACTGAGCACTTTGCTATGATCAAGATACTGATTGTTCCAAAGACTTTACCATTGTTATCCTTAGTGTAACCCTCACAACCACCCTATGAGGTACACAATTCTTGTCTCCACACAACAGACAAAGACACTGAGGCTCAGAGAGGTTAACTTGCCTAAGGTCCCATGGCTAGTACCTTTCTCAAAATATTGTTGAAACAATTAAATGGCAGCCATAAATAATAATTATCATTATTTTTATTATTGTTGTTATTAGGAGTGACAGGATTTGAAAGACAGAGGATTTGGAGAGAAAGACCAAAGATGAAAATCATCTAAGAGCCCAAATTTGCGGATGGTTAGATGTCAACTTCACAGATGACACTGTGTTATTGGGAACACAGGAGTGTGAGTAGAGAGTCGAGAGGCTGGAAACCAGAGGGGAAAAAGGACTTTATGTTTGGAGCTTGTTAAGGTTTGCATGTTTGTGGGACACCAAACTAGGGATGTCTGATGATATTTAGAAACATGAGTCAGGAGCTTGGGAGACAGCTTAGGGATGGAGATAAAGACTTGGCCCTCATCTCCACAAATCTACCCAGTGGAAATTTGGGAGCCACAGAGCAGCAGGGATACCTCATTCTGGAGAGACAGAACAGGGGAGAGTCAGCCAAGGCCTGGCCTGGGCTTATGGGCCTCAAAACTTTCTGATTCTTGTTTCTGTTGGAACGAGACTATTTTCCGTGAGTTTTTATATCTTCCATTGGCCCCCATCTCCATCATCACCAGCCAATCTCCAATTTCACTGACTTTTTTGTCATTCTCACCAACCTTGGACTTCCCCACTATTTGCCACCCCTCAGCCTCCTCTAAGCTCTTTCTCAAAACCACCTTTATCCTCTTTGATTCAACAACAGTGAAATCAATAATAGCCCCAGCTTCATAACAGCTACTATTCACTGATG
Source organism: Lipotes vexillifer (assembly GCF_000442215.2). NCBI lineage: Eukaryota > Metazoa > Chordata > Mammalia > Artiodactyla > Lipotidae > Lipotes > Lipotes vexillifer. The sequence continues at coordinate 1,445 of NW_006790811.1, read as the reverse complement.
CCATAAATATCTGTAGAGGACTTACTGTGAGTGGGGCACTGCACTAAGCCTGCAGTTATTGCAGCACACAAGGCAGATGTGGTCTTTGCTCTTTTGGAGTTTACAATTAAAATGGAGTCAAGGACAAATCAACAGATACCAGGGGATCATTCCAGATCACGACTTATGATTCAAATGGAGCAAAATAAGAGTGAGTAAGGGGTGGATGCCATGTTGATACAGCATCCAGGACAGCCTCTCTGAAGAGGCATGTTGGCCCTGGGGCCAAAAAGAGGAGGCAGGTGTGCAGAGACCTCAAAAAGGAGCAGAAGGAAGCATGAGGTCAAAAGTACAAGGTTCCTAGCCCAGTGCCAGGTGCTTCACACACAACCTTTCATTCTAGCAAATTCCTTCCTTTCTGAGTCAAAACTCCCTATAAATCTTGACTCTCTTTTTTCCCCCTGGTAGGGCACTGCTGAGTAGCTGCCCTGAGCCACTCACCACCACTGCCAGCCCCACCCCCAAGCCAGGGCCAGCCCTAGCCCTGCTCAAAAAGCAGAATACCCATCTTCTTTTAGTATTGCTATGACTAAAGGTACAGCACGAGTGGAGGGGGTTTGGGGGGTGTTGTCGGGGTGCTGAACCAAACAAGAATAAGTTGCCTGCTGGTCAAAGCCAAGGAACAACTTTAATATTTTTACCTGAGGTATAATTTATATGGAGTAACATGTGCAGATCTTCTTAAGTGGACATCTGGATGACTATCTACCTTTGTATACGTCCACGTAACCACCATCCACTTCAAGATTCAGAATGTCTCCATCACTCTAGGAATTCCCCCCATGCCTTTTCCCAGTTAGTAACCTCCCAAGAGGTAACCATTTTCTGACTTTTCTCAGCATCAATTAGTTTTGCCACATAAATGAAATCACACTGTATATATACTTTTTTTGTGTCTGGTTTCTTTCACTCAGCATGATGTTTTTGAGGTTTATCCTTACTGTTGCATATAGCAATCATTCATTCCTTCTTATTGCTGAGAGGTGTTCCATTCCATTGTATTGAAACCATGCACCTCAGATTGGGACTTGAACCCGCGTGGATGGAACTCCAACCTGGCCAAAACTCAGACTGGGACTCGAACCCATGCAGCCAGGATTCAAACCCGGCCAAAATCCTGATTGGGACTCAAACCCACGCAGCCAGGACTTGAACCCAGCCAAAACCCACAGTCTTCCAACTGAGATCACACACCTGGTTTCAGGACTTAATGAAGCTCAGGTTCTTGATATCTCATTGCACAAAGAATTCAGTGAGAAACAAAGTGATAGGTAACAAGTGGATTTATTTAGAGAGAAACACACTCCATAGACAGAGCGTGGACCATCTCAGAAGGCAAGAGCGGCCCCAGGGTATGGGGTTGTCAGTTTTTATAGGGGTGGGTAATTTCATAGGCTAATGAGTGG
>NW_006790810.1:0-472 GCF_000442215.2 Lipotes vexillifer | reverse complement strand
AACGTACGTTAACCCTAAACCGTTCTCGTCCCCTACACTGTACCCTAAACCTTCCCCGTTACCAAACCCTAACCCTAGCCCTAACCCGAACCCTAACCCTTTCCCGAAGCCTTAACCTAACGCATGCCCTAATCCTAACCCGTACGATAACACTAACCCGTGCCCTAACACGTAGGCTAACCCTAAACTGTTGTCATACTCTAACCTGCAACCTAAACCGTCCCCGTTCCCTAACCCTAACCCTAACGGTTACCCAAAGACTTACCCTAACCCGTGCCCTAATCCTAACCCGTACGCTAACACTAACCCATGCCCTAACACGTACCCTAAACTTCAACCGTTGTCGTACCCTAACCTGTACCCTGAACCATCCGCATTCCCTAACCCTAACCTATTCCAAATCCTAAAACATACCGGAAGCCTTACCCTAACACGTGCCTAATCCTAACCCATACGCTAACGCTAACCCATG
>NW_006790808.1:0-4265 GCF_000442215.2 Lipotes vexillifer | reverse complement strand
CCCGTGTCCCCTGCATTGGCAGGCGGACTCTCAACCACTGCGCCACCAGGGAAGCCCTCACCCTATTTATTAAACTTTCTTGTTGGAGCACAGCGAAGTCTAGAGGGACCGTCTTACCCTCCTGCCTTGTCCTCTCTGATACCTGAGGCCCTGGCAGTTTGTCTCGTGTTCTCCTGATGCTGTGTTGCAGAGACTTGATTTTTCTTCTTCTGTCATTCACCTCACAACCCCACTCACTTCTCAGTCTTCACTTATTCCTTTTTTCCAATAAAAACAGTCTCTTCAGGATTTTTTTTTGTAACTAATTTCTATGACAACCATAGAATTAACTAACTTAGAAAGAATCAAGGAGAGAAGAGAGACAGGAGAGAAAAGAAGGAGAGGAAGAGTAGGTGTGAGGCTAAAGTTATAAATTGACCAAAGCTTCAGATTATAACAGAAGGGGGTAAGGTAAGTAGGGAGGGGACATACACACAGACTAATGCAGGTGAGCAAGGGCAAAGGCATAGACAAAGAGACATAGACAAGGTATAGCCAAGACATCGCTTGTTCCAGACGATGTCAGAGGCATAGTTCAATGCCAGCCATCATCAGCTGGCCCCATGAGGTTTATAAGTATTTAAACGCATTTATTGAAACTACACCTTCTGTGTTCAGTGGAAATGTAAGGCCTTTGTTTAATTTTGGACTAATCAAGTCTTTGTCTCAAGTTTTCACAAGATGCCTAGAGGGATTGGAGATTTGATTTTCAGTACTATCATGTTCAAAACTGGTAACTTCAATAGTTTATTTTATGCAATACTCGGTCACAAATAGGAAAACTTTCTAGTCTTGCAGAGATTCAATTTCCTAATGCCTTCCTGGCTTCTCTCCAGGATGGCCTCTGGGTATGTGGAGGATGAGAAGAGTGCTTTTACACTTAAAGTGGAGGCTAATATTCTGAGTGTTTGTGGTTGGCGAAGCTGGTTTCCAAGGCTACCCTGAGGCGAAGGTCCTTGTCCAGCCCGTTGTCTCTTGCCTGACAGCATTTTGTGGTTGAGGCGTGTGGCTTTATAACTCATCTGGAACCTTTTGTGGAGCTCAGAGCTCAGAATTGCTTCCTGACGAACTAGTGCCCACCTCTGGTCTTGCTCAGTGAAGAATTCAGTTTTCATTTGGATACACGGTATCACGTAATGAGGCATCCAAATGGGTATAAAAATACATTGCCTGATTTGGTGTTCTTTGTTCAGGGCTTTACTGGGTACCACGGGAACTGTGAGATTAATGAAAAAGTGTTTCTAGAGGTGTAATATAAACTTCAGAAGGAATAGTTGTTTCTAAGTGTGGAAACTAATTCGATTTACATGTGCACATGAGGTTGCAAAAGAGAAAGTGTTACAAAGCCATAACTAGAGAATTTAGGCATAGATATTTTTTTGTAGCCAGACTGCATAGATCCTCCATTTTTTAGCTGCCTGTTTCTAGGCAGGTGACTTAACCTCTACTCTTTATTTTTCTTAACTATAGGATGTGTATAATCCTAGTGCCAATTTCATAAAATTGTAATGAGGATTAAGATACGTACAGCACTACTGTTGGTGGGAATATAAATTGGTATAGCCACTATGAAAAACAGTATGGAAGTTCCTCAAAAAAAAAAAAATAGAAGTACCATATGATCCAGCAGTTTCTGGGTATGCATCAAAAAAATACAAGAACACTAATTTGAAAAGACATATGCACCCCTATGTTTGTTGTAGCATTTTTTACAACAGCTAAGATATGGAAGCAGCATAAGTGTTCATCAATAGATGAGTGGATAAAGAAGATGTGATACACACACACACACACACACACACACACACAATGGAATATTATTCAGCCATAAGAAATAATGAAATCTTTCCATTTGCAATGACCTGGATGAACCTAGAGTATATAATGATAAATGAAATAAGCCAGACAGAGAAAGGCGAATATCATATGATTTCACTTGTATGTGAAATCTGAAAAACAAAATAAGTGAACAAACATAACAAAACAGAAACAGACTCATAGATTCAGAGAAGTGGTGATCACCAGAGAGGAAGAAGGTAGGAGGGTGAGTGAAATAGGTGAAGAGGTACACACTTCACAGGGATGTAATGTACAGGATAGTAAATATAGTCAATAATATTGCAGTGATTTTGTATGGTGACAGATAGTTACTAAACTTGTATTATGGTGATCAATTCATAATGTATATAAATGTCAAATCACTATGCTGTACTAGAACTTATATAATATTGTATGTCAACAATACTTCAATTAAAAAAAAGAAAAAAATGATACTTATAGCACTTAGCGCCTGTCATATCGTAAGTGATCATTGTTAGCTACCAAAATCATTATCTTTGTCACTGTCATTGTTTTTAATCTTTATTATTATGCCTCAGCTATCAGTTGAAGGATAAAGGACTCAGGGGGATTTTCCTAGTTCGATTATCTATGCGTACAGAGAGGTCACGTATGAGTAGGTCAGGGCAATTACTTCATGTGACCCAAATAATTAAACTAAGTTTTGAAGACAGGTAGACATTTGTTCAGAATTGTCAATTTAAACATCAGACCCCCTCCCTGCTATTCAGGTAAAATATCGATAGTCTTTTAATATGTGAAGTGATAGAGAATTCAGGGCAATAATACTGGACTAAGAATGAGAAGTTATAAATCTGAGACTGATCCTGCATCCTGTTCATTGAGCAATTTCTGGAACTTTCCTGAATCTAAATTTATTTCTCAGTAAAATGATGGCCTTTCCTGCCATACAGTCAAGTGAGATAATATATGATTATATAGTTTAAAGTCCTGTAAGGATTGTCAATATTCATTTAAAAATTATTCATAAAGTTCTTACTCAGTTAAACATTGAGAGTTACTTTTATGGTTTTTTTCTTCTTCACCATAATTCTAAATTATTAATCTTGGCTATTTGCTTCTGATGAGAGTGGGCAATAAAACCTTGAAAGAGAAAGACTCTGTATTTTTAAAGGCTATGGAAACATGTTTATTCACAAAAGGAAGAAATTTATTGTAGGAATTTAATAGCAAACTTCATTAAGCACAGAAAACCACCTTTAAATCAGTTTTTTCATCCTCAGTCCTAAATCTAGAGTGCACAGAAATACAAACAGACAAAATACGCTCTTCAGAGTTTGCTCTGTCCTAAGGGGGAAAACAGATTTGCTCTGATTTGTTTGTACTTTCCTGGAAATCTATGTATAATAAATGATTTAATAGTGTACCAAAGACTCCAAGAGCCTGTTACAATAGCAATGCAGGTAAACAAATTTTGCTTGTTTCTCTTTTGATGTGTGATTTATTTGGAATCCTAGTTTTATTGAAGAACAGATTTTCTTTTATGCTGGATCTACAAGTCTTTAACATAAGATAAAGAATAACATATATTCATTGTGTACAGTACAGTCATGTTTCTATTACCGACAGCAGACTCTTAAGACTTTGTATCTTAAGATTGCACGCACACCATTATTATGTGGCATTTGAAATACATAGCTCAGTGGTTTTAAAGCTCCGTGATGCTCATGACTACATGCTTCCCATATACAATTTTGCCATCTGCAGTATCCTGATAGGAATCTATATATCCAAGTACTGCAGTAAGATTAGGAGCTACAATAACATAAACAGATGCTATGCATTTTGTTTTTCAGTTATTAGAAAATTAATACATATTATGAAGATTTTAAATTTTCTGGATAGCAATTAAATATTTTTATAATGTAACATCTTTTATCAAATAATACGTGGAAATAGTTATAAAAATTAAATAGTTTTATATAGTTTATTTAAAAAAAGAAAAACAGTTTCCTTCTCCCCGTCAGCCCCCTTCCAGTCCTTGATTCCCACTCCACAGAAGTAACCACCCACCCCTAATTTAGCTCCACTTTAGTGCTCATTTAGTTCTTCTGTTTGTCCATATTCTTATGTAATATGCTTGTACTATTTAGTAGACTTTTATTCAAATATACTTTCTACTAACCTTACATTGTATTCGTATATCAATGTCATCTCCTAACATCACATTTTATGTTTTAGATATAATAACTATTTTCTGTTATTTAGACTTTCATTTTTAAGATACCTAAATTTTCTTTCAAGGATATATCATATATCACTGGATATTTCTTACAATTATTTTTTATTAGTGGTGGTTTTTCTTGTTCTGAATTGGCTCTGATTATTTCTTTTTTTTTATTTTTTTTTATTTTTTTTTTTATTTT
>NW_006790807.1:0-386 GCF_000442215.2 Lipotes vexillifer | reverse complement strand
TCTCTGCATCTATTGAGATGATCATATGTTTTTTCTCCTTCAATTTGTTAATATGATGTATCATGTGGATTGATTTGCGTATATTGAAGAACCCTTGCATTCCTGGAATAAACCCCAATTGATCATGGTGTATGATCCTTTTAATGTGCTGTTGGATTCTGTTTGCTAGTATTTTGTTGAGGATTTTTGCATCTATGTTCATCAGTGATATTGGCCTGTAGTTTTATTTCTTTGTGACATCCTTGTCTGGTTTTGGAATCAGGGTGATGGTGGCCTCGTAGAATGAGTCTGGGAGTGTTCTTCCCTCTGCTCTACTTTGGAAAAGTTTGAAAAGGATAGGTGTTAGCTCTTCTCTAAATGTTTGATAGAATTCGCCTGTGAAGCCA
>NW_006790806.1:0-228 GCF_000442215.2 Lipotes vexillifer | reverse complement strand
TGAATGATATTCCATTGCACGTAAGTGCCAAAATTGGCAATCCATTTTTTCCTGTCGTGGTTATTTAACTTGAACTGTGGATGAGATTTCTGTAAATAGGGCAGCCCCAAATTTTGGTGTGGCTCTGTCTTTTTGATTTCAATTTTCCTAAACGTAGTGCCCTACGCTATGTACCTTGTTTTTTCAATGTTTCAGGAAATACCATACATTTCTCCAGGGTGGCTGTTG
>NW_006790805.1:0-201 GCF_000442215.2 Lipotes vexillifer | reverse complement strand
ACGTATACTAACCCAAAACCGTTGGTGTACCCTAACCTGTACCCTAAACCGTCCCCATTACCTTACCTAACCTTAACCCTAATCCTAATCCTAACTCTAACCCTTACCCTTAGCCCTTAGCCTTACCGAAAACCATGTCCTAAACTTAACCCTTACGCTAACACTAACCCGAGCCCTAACACGTACGCTAAACCCAAACCG
>NW_006790804.1:0-595 GCF_000442215.2 Lipotes vexillifer | reverse complement strand
GTTATTCTGCTATTGATTCCTTCTAGAGAATTTTTAATTTCATTCATTGTGTTGTTCATCATTCTTTGTTTGCTCTTTAGTTCTTCTATGTCCTAGTTAAACATTTATTTTACTTTCTCCATTCTTTTTCCAAGATTTGGATCATCTTTACTATCATTACTCTGAATTCTTTTTCAGATAGACTGTCTGTTTTCTCTTTATTTGTTTGGTCTGGTGGGTTTTTACCTTGTCCTTCATCTGCTGTGTTTCTCTGTCTTCTCAACTTTGTTAACTTATTGTGTTTGCGGTCTCCATTTCACAGGCTGCAGATTCATCATTCCCATTGTTTTTGGTGTCTACCCCCAGTGGGTAAGGTTGGTTCAGTGTGTTGTGTAGGCTTCTTGATGCAGGGGACTGTTGCCTGTGTTCTGGTGGATGCAGCTGGATCTTGTCTTTCTGATGGGCAGGATGATGTCCAGTGGTGTGTTTTGGTGTGTCTGTGAAGCTACTATCATTTTAGGCAGCCTCTCTGCTAATGTGTGGGTTTGTGTTTCTGTCTTGCTAGTTGTTTGGCAAAGGGTGTCCAGCACTGTAGCTTGCTGGTCATTGAGTGGAG
>NW_006790803.1:0-692 GCF_000442215.2 Lipotes vexillifer | reverse complement strand
TTTATCCTTCACTGCTTCTCCTTTCTTCTTTCCTACTCATCTCCTGGCTATACTCCCTACTCACCTAGCACATATTTGCTGAGTGTTTGCATTGTCCCAGTCACTCTGCCAGACACTGATATAAAGTCCTGAGTAGAGCAAAAATTGGCCTTACCCTAAAAGAGCTTATAGTCTAATGGGAGAGGCAAATTAATCAAATAACCAACAAAAATATCTTGGTCTGTTATACCTCCACTCCTTTTTGCTTACATCATTGCTCTCCTTTTTTTTTTTTAAAACACTTTATATGAGTATAACTGCCTTACAATGGTGTGTTAGTTTCTGCTGTATGACAAAGTGAATCAGATATACATAAACATATATCCCAATATCTCCTCCTTCTTACATCTCCCTAACCCACCCCTCTAGGTGGACACAAAGGACCGAACTGATCTCCCTGTGCTATGTGGCAGCTTCCCACTAGCTATCTATTTTACATTTGGTAGTATATAGATGTCCATGCCACTCTCTCACTTCATCCCAGCTTACCCTTCCCATTCCCTGTGTCCTCAAGTCCATTCTCTATACCTGCATCTTTACTCCTGTCCTGCACTACGTTCTTCAGAAACATTTTTTTTTTACATTCCATGTATATGTGCTAGCATACGGTATTTGTTTTTCTCTTTCTGACTTACTTCACTCTGTATGACAGT
>NW_006790801.1:0-1019 GCF_000442215.2 Lipotes vexillifer | reverse complement strand
GTGGGGGCCTATTAAAATATGAGTTTGTGTGTTGAAGTAAATGGGACTTTTCATATGTATGAGTGAATTCGTGAGCATGTGCATGGATGTTAGCATACTCGTGCGTGTGTGTCTGGGTGTGAGTGAGTGTGTGTTTGTGAGCATGTGAAAGTGGAGTAGATTTCTGTGAGTTAATGTGCAGGTGTGCGTGGGGGGTATATCTGAGCATCCCTATGCGTGTGAGTAAAATGTGTGAACTTCATGGTAAGTGTGAGCATATGCTCACACTTGTCAGAGTATGAGTATGATGCTGCTTGTAAATGTGCTGTGTGTGGGGAAATGTGAGTACGCAACTGTGAGCATATATGAGTGTGTGTGAGTGAATGTGGGAGCAATTTTGAGGGAATGCATGTGTTAGCATGTTTTCATGAGTGAGTGAATGTGTAACTGTTCATTTGTGTAAGCTTGTTAATGTGTGAGTGTATTTTCATGAATATACGAGAATATGCTTGTGAGTTTGAGTGTATCTGTGGGTGAAGGTGTGAGCTTTGTGATGACTGGAGAAAATCTGTGTTCAAGTGAATGCATCCAAGTGCTGCTATATGTGAGCACATTCCTGTGCACGTATAAGTGAAACTGAGTGTACTGTTGTCAGCATATATGAATGTCTGTATGTGAATGAATTTGTAAACACGTTCACGGGTTAGTGGACATGTGAGGATTTTGTGAGTGAATGTGGGTATGATCATATATGAGTGTGTCTATGCACATGAGTAAATTTGTGAGTATGCTCGTGAGTCAGTGAATATGCTCCAATGTTAGAGAACTTTTGGCTGTGTGCAAGTATGTGAGCATTTCTTATATCTCAGTGAATTTGTGAACGTGTTCATGTGAAGAATACGCTGTGGATGGGAGTGAACAGAGATCACATTTGTATATGTGAGCATGTTCATGTGTGTGTGCAAATGATTATATGGAAGGATGTCTATGTGGGTGAAGGAATTTGCAACCCTGTTTGTGCGTGCGACTGAGTGTTTGTG
>NW_006790800.1:0-4213 GCF_000442215.2 Lipotes vexillifer | reverse complement strand
GGAGGGGATATGGGGATATATGTATACGTATAGCTGATTCACTTTGTTATACAGTAGAAACTAGCACACCATTGTAAAGCAATTATACTCCAATAAACATGCTAAAAAAGAAAAAAAGAAGCAGAGGAGCAGAAATCAAACACAGGTCTAACTCCATAGACTACACTCATGACCACTTTTATATATTGCTTCCAATATCATCTATCTCTGTCTGTAACTTACACTGACAACAAGCATCACCCAAGCTTGTACCTAAAGACCATGCTTAGAATTACTTTCTTTCTGCATAAGTGCTCAGAACAAAACAGAGAGAGCACCCAGGCACACCAACCCAAATAACTTCTCACTCTAGGGGCATTCAATTCCCAAAGCTACTTTCCCAAGCATCTGAGTGTTTGTCTCAAATCTTGACCTATTTCTAACTTGTAAAATTACATTGTTTCTCTAATTGCCCTTGGGTGTTCCACTGGGTGAAACCATCTCCTAGTCTGTCCTCAGCCGCTGAGCAATGCTGCTAGGCAGTCATTAGACAGCTGTTTCTATCCACCAGAAGAGGTAGATACATATCTAAAGGGAATGGAAATATTGTTCAGAGTTTCACAACTTAAAACATAAAATTGCCTGGGAGTTCTTTGGCGGGCAAAGATTACAAACTTTGAAGATGCATATTCTTCAAGAATTAACTTATTGTTAACAATGGGGTGTGGGCCAGATGGGAACTCTGCAGAATTTTCTTTGCAACTTTTGTATGAATCTAAATAAAGCTATTCAAAGTTCATTTTAATAACAACAACAAAAAAAGAATTAACCTAGTAATCAAACTATAGCCTTTGGAGAAATATTACTGAATTACTACATTTTAAATGCAAATAATTCCTTCGGAGGTGAGATAATTACTCTGTCTCCCTTTCCAAGTTATTTCCACTACTTTTAAGTACTATCTTCTCATCAAAACTATTCTATTAATGGAAGGAGGAAGTGAACTGCTCAAGGCAGGAGATAATCAAGCAGAGAATAAACTTCCATCATTTATGGGGTCTGAATAAAGGCCACTAAGATTCAGACTGAAGGTTAGACCCAAAGGCTCTTCCAGCTACAATTATTTTACATTTGATTCAGATCAGAAACTGATCAAGAAAAGATATTCAGTCTTAAAGTTCTTTGGACACACTGAAATAATGATAATAATAGCAACTAACATTTATTGGGCACTACATAACAGACATTTTACATTTACTATTCCACATAAACCTTAGAAAAATCCAATGTGGTAGGTACTACCATTGCCAGCATCTTACAAGTAAGCAAATGAAATCTCAACAAGATCAAGCTGTTTGTCCAGTGACCCATACCTGGCAAGTGGGGGAATCAGGACTCAAACCCAAGCCTCTTAGACTCGGCACCCTAACTTCCTCATTTCTACCCTACATAACATCTATACATTTCCAGGACTGTGTTGGCTCTTTGGCAAAGTCTCAAGGACTTGCTCAGAACTGGCATTTCTCTCTGCCAAAGAAAGCAGTTCTCAGAACTGATTCACACACTTACTTATTAGAAGAAAACCTGATAAAGATGAAATGAGTAATGAATAACCAAGTAGAAGGGAAATCCAGTATAAGAAGAAGATGGCACATAAAGACCTAGAAGATTTAATGTTCTTCCCTTTTGAAAAGAGAGCAGAAGGGACCGTAGAGATCATCAGTTTCAATGGCATCTTTGAACAGATGACAAGGAGAAAAGTGATTTTTTCAAAGTCTCAACATTACTTTCGTGGTACAGATGAGAAAGCACTCTTAACATACTTCACAATAGCCAGTATTATCATTTCGAGCATTATTATTACTATTAGTATTACTACTATTACTACTAGATGATAAGGACTACAGTGATATTATTAGAAAACCCATGAGATACTTGTTCCATGCTGTGTTCCCCACTAAATGGACACGAGGATATACTCTGGCACTTGTGCTTTATGTACATGATGATGGTACCCACTACTACGGCATATGCAAAGCAGCTTTTATCCTAAAATGACATGATATAGTCTTCCTCACCCCACTTGCATATACACACACTCCCTCTACCCCATTCTTTTATTGAATTATCTTCCAAGTACTTAAAACTATCTAAAAAGATCTTGTTTGTTTGTTTGGATGTTTACTGTCAGTCTTCTCCCCTTGATATGTAATGTAAGCTCTAGGAGAGCATGAATTATATTTGTCTAAGATGTCACTATATCCCCAGAGCCTTGAATTAAATATTTAGTGAATGTAGGGAGGCACCAATGACTTGAGTCAGTGCAATGCATGAACGTTCTCTTTTATCCAGATCTGTCTGGAGCAAGAGTCTATGAACAAAACAAAATAAAAGAGATGGGAGGAACCTAGAACATATCTATATTTTTACATCTTATAATCATGTGATCCTTGGCCTTAGAGTTTTTTATCAAATAAAGTTATAAATAGCATAAATCATTTTTAGCACCTAGGAATCAGACAAGAGAAAAGCCCTCATATGCTGTCCTAGCTTGTTTTTTCTGTGATGAAAACAACTGTAGCCATTGTTCCATACCTGTTAATTCTTGGCACACGAGTTCATGCCAGGTTGGGTTGAAGCCAGTTTAAGCCAGGCTAGCATATTATCTATGCTAGATCGTAGATAACGGTTTAGACGTGGATTAAGTTGTCCTTTAGTCATAAGAGTGTGTATTCTTCAAGAGAATCAGTCGTCAAATGAACTACAAAAGGATTAAGAAATAGATTGGTCTTTCCAAAACCATGCAACTTTGGCTTTGAAAGACTACTAACAAAGGTCCATACATAGCAGTTTTGAAATTGTACATAATAGTTAGAAGGAATATCTCCTACATAAAGCTCTAAGAAGACAACTTTGTGTCATATTACATTGTTAGGATACAATCTCAGAAACATAAACATTGATATGGAAAAGAGTGAGTTAATTACTACAAAAACAGCTCTTAACAAAACAAAGCCTAATTTGAAAATCAGAGGGAGGAGGACAAGGCTGGGGTGAGTCATAGTGGTACAAGCACAAGTGGTACATAGGTAGAATGCACTGCTTCGGCCATCTGGAGGCCTCTTGTTAAAATGTCCCATGCCAAATTCCCCAAGAACTGTCTCAAGCATTCAAAGCCAATAGATGTGGTACTGGAATAATTGCTTTGGGTCTTAGGACTATACTCTAGATCCACTGAGGTTACAAAGGTAGCACCTCAATGTCTCATCATGGCTCCAAGATTCCTCACCTCAAATCTTAGCTTTCTCTCCTCCTTTTTCCTGCTTAAACTATTCAAGTCTAACATCAGGAAAGTGCCTGGGATTGGCCTTCAGAGATGTTTTCTTTGGCCTATACAACAGTTTATAAATAATTGAACCAACACTTAATAAATGGAAAATTCCATATTGCAAGAAAAAAAATCAGCTTTCCAGATTCTCTTGAATTTCCATTTTTCTTTGGCACTAAGTCTATATCCCCAGATGGCAAAAATCAGTTGAAGCTGAAGAGAATCTGCCCCCTTTGGACAGGGCATGTGCTCTCCAATTTTGCACAGTCTCCACCATCTTCTATTTTTTCCCAACTTTAATGTCTGTGTTTATCGGCATTTATCATTGCACTCACATTTTTTAATAGTACACAGATGTTTCTTGGAATCAGTATCTCTATTAAAAAAATGGAAATCAAAAGACAAAGAGAACTGTATTTTTCAACAAGAATCAAAAATTCACTTGGAAAAGGCAAGGCCAAGAGTATTTGAGACAACTTTCAACAACAATTTGGAGGATTCATCCCCCAGGTAACAAAGATATAGTAATTAAGACAGTGTGATATTGGCACATGGAAAATAAACAATCAATAGAATATAATCCAGGAATACTTAGATAGATGATTGCTTGATTGATTGACTGATGATAGATAGATGGTAACATGATATAAGGTATTACTAGTCAAGGAAGAAAGATGGTTTGTTCAATACATAGTGGATATCAATAATGCAAAATAAATTTTAATATTATTGTATGCCAGTTCCTCCTGCATTGGAGCCCTAAACGCAAAAAAGGCAAAATTCTAAAACTTGAGAAAATACAGAATAATACATTTATCATGTTGAGTTAGGAAAGAATTGCTTCAGCAATGTGTATAAAGTGCAAGCCATAGGAAAAAGATAAATAAATTTGACTTTCTAAAATGT
>NW_006790799.1:0-621 GCF_000442215.2 Lipotes vexillifer | reverse complement strand
CCCGTTCCCTAACGCTAACCCTAGTCCTTACCCTAAACCTTACCCTAACCTGTACCCTAACCCTAACCAATATACTACTACCCCATACCCTAACACGTACCCTAACCCAAATTCCTTGTTGTACCCTAAACTGTACACTAAACCGTACCCGTTCCCTAATCCTAACCATAACCCTAAACCTTACGCTAACCCGTACCCTCATCCTAACCCGTACATTAACACTAATCCGTACCCTAACACGTATCCTAAGCCTAACCTGTTGTACCCTAAACTGTACCCTAAGCCATACCCATTCCCTAGCTCTAGCCCTTACCCTAACTGGTATCCTAATCCTAACCCTTACACTAACACTAACATGTACCCTCAGCCTAACTAGTTGTCGTACCCTAACCTGTACTCTAAACCTTACCTGTTCCCTAACCCTAACCTTAACAATAATCCTAACCCTTACCCTAACCCGGACCCTAATCCTAACCCATACCCTAATACTAACCCGTACCCTAATGTGTACCCTAACCTTAACCCGTTGTTGTACCCTAACCTGTACCCTAAACTGTACCCATTCTGTAATCATAACCCTCACCCTTACCCTCACCCTAACCCGTACAGTAAAACTAACCA
>NW_006790798.1:0-1086 GCF_000442215.2 Lipotes vexillifer | reverse complement strand
CATTTAGATCTTTAACATGTAGTCAGTTAAATTTTGTTTATCAACAACTTTCTATTTTATAAATGTACTGAGAGTAGTACTCCTTAATAAACAATAGCCAATGTTACATTTCATACAAGAGAAACTGTCAGCTGTGTAGTACAAAAAGGAATGTGCATGTGTAAAACAGATGTATGTTTTTTAGATAAAATGATTTAATGTTTTATGGATAAGACGGTGTTTCTCACTGAGTTGAGCATAATCATTAATCATTGACTACCAGGAAGGAGAGGCCCGGATCCCACCACATCCGGCTTCGTCAGAGCCGTCCAATATGCCTCCTCTATCTTGTCTACTGTGGCCCAGGTGATTTTTTTCTTTTCTTTAAATTCCCGGACAAAACGTACTAAAGCTCACAAAAATGACTTTAATGCCTCAGTCTGCGTGCATTTACAGGACAATAGGATAATGTATAATCACTTGCATCTACCAGACAATGTTCACATCTACCAGACAATGTTCGCATGGAATCCGAATTTCTAAACACTTCAGAGATCAATAGCATTGAAGGATTTCTAAATGCACTTCGGACTCCCCAGAAATTGGCCTTCGCCCCTTTGAGAGGAAGCGAAGCTTCTCTCCGACCTAGAAGAACAAGGCCTTCAGCTCTGAGCAGCCCCGGGGCATTGCTTGACCCTTTCCCTGGGAGATTCCAGCAAAGGCGCCGCTCCTGCGGGCCTGTGTGGCGGCGGGAACTCCATTACCCAGAAAGCTATGCGCTGAGCGGCAGCGAAGAACACCCAATGAACATCCAGACTTTCGGCATTTCCGGGAGGGAGCACTGGGCGAAGGCGAGACTTCCTGTATTTTGTGGCGGTCATTTTGGCAGTCGTCGGGATCAGAAAGCCGAGAGCGCAGAGTCTGCATTGAGGAGACAGGCCGAGGAGGCGCGGGAAGAGGCTTTGTCCCCAGTGACTAGAGGCGGTTCTATAGTCGGACACATCGCCGCTTGCGGGGCCGGTCTGGAGACGTTGGTGCCCGGTCCGTTCGGGACGCTCGGCTGTCCCCTCTCTGCCCCGGCTTGTGGCTCAGGTGGCGGCGGCGGCG
>NW_006790796.1:0-522 GCF_000442215.2 Lipotes vexillifer | reverse complement strand
GCGGGCTTTCTCTAGTTGCGGTGAGCGGGGGCTACTCTTCGTTGCGGTGCGCAGGCTTCTCATGGCGATGGCTTCTCTTGTTGCAGAACACGGGCTCTAGGTGTGCGGGCTTCAGTAGTTGCAGCACGTGGGCTCAGTAGTTGTGGCTTGCGGGCTCTAGAGTGCAGGCTCAGTAGCTGTGGTGCACAGCCTTAGTTGCTATGTAGCATGTGGGATCTTCCTGGACCAGGGCTAGACACGGTGTCCCCTGCATTGGCAGGCGGATTCTTAACCACTGCGCCACCAGGGAAGTACTATGATTAACTATTGCCTGGGTCCCACCATGTCCCACCTCTGCTCAAAACTCTCCAATGGCTCCCACCTCACTCAGAGTAAAAGTCAAAGTCCCTACAATGGTCCCCCAAACCCTACATGACCTGTGCCTCCTTTACTTCCCAGACCTTACCTTTTTAAAAACTCATCTCGGGCTTCCCTGGTGGTGCAGTGGTTGAGAGTCCGCCTGCCAATGCAGGGGACACAGGT
>NW_006790795.1:0-1330 GCF_000442215.2 Lipotes vexillifer | reverse complement strand
TGGGGGGGGGGGGGGGCGGCGGCGCCATAGTTCTATCAACTCTCTGGCTCCCCCAGATTCATGTCCTTCCCATGTGCAAAATATATTCATTCTATCCCAACATTCTAGCATCAACTCTAAGTCCAAAATCTTATCTAAGTCAGAATGGGTTAGACTCTGGGTATGGTCCTTCCTGGGGCAAAATTCTTCTCCTTCCACAGACCTGTGATACTAGAAAACAAGTTACCTCCCTCTGAAATAAAATGGTGGAAAAGGCATAAAATGGTCCCATTCTGAAAGGGAGAAAATAGAAGGAATAAAGAAGTTACTAGTCCAAAGTAAGCTTGCAGCCAAGTAGGGCAAATTCCATTAGATTTCAAGGCCTAAAAATAATTATCTGTGTCTTGATACACTGTCCTCTGGACCTGCTAGGGCAGCCCCACCTTCTCAGCCCTCAGGTATAGCCCCATCTCTTGGCTCACAGTGGCAGTGGCACTGCTTTCTGGAATCAAGGAAGAAATAGCCCAGTCCCCTGGGCCTATGGTAGCATAGCAGGTCCACCAGCTTTTGAGCTGCCCTTGGCAGCCCTGCTGATCTCTGAGCCACCTTCATTCTTCCCTTTTCTTGAAGGAGAACATATGTTCATAACTCTAGTGGCCTGTTTTCTGTTAGTAGGATCCAAGAAGTTTAACCTTCTTTCCTTGTATCCTGTTTCTGTCCCTTTCAGCCCAAGCTGGCAGTGTTTCTGCTGAGGTGATTGGTTGGGTCTATGAGTCACTCACCTACTCTCTTTGCCTAGCCACACTCTCGGCCCTGCCTCCAGAACACGCTATCTGGATAGGCTAAGACTTTTCCAAATTATCAAGTCCCGGCTCTTTTTTTGCTTAGCAATTCCTTCTTCAATCTGTCTCTTTCCTTCACATCTTACTATAAGCAGCAAGGAGAAACCAGGTTGCACCTTTCATACTCTGCTTGGAAATTTCCTCAGCTAAATATCCAAGTTCATAACTTATAAGTTCTACTTTCCTAAGAGTATACCATAATTCAGCCAAGTCCTCTGCCATTTTATAATAAGAACTACCTTTTCTCCAGTGTCCAATAACATGTTCCTCAATTCCATCTGAGACCTCACTAGAAGAAACATTCTTATTTCTGGACAAATTCCATTCATGACGATTTATGTATTTTGTAAATAATAGAAGTTTTCTCTGCAGCTTTCCTCTTTTTCTCTTTTTTTTTGCGGTACGTGGGCCTCTCACTGCTGTGGCCTCTCCCGCTGTGGAGCACAGCTCCGGACGCGCAGGCCCAGCGGCCATGGCTCACAGGCCCAGCCACTCCGCGGCATGTGGGA
>NW_006790792.1:0-450 GCF_000442215.2 Lipotes vexillifer | reverse complement strand
AAAAAAAAAAAACAATAAATGGCCTTACTTTCCAGGAAAAGCACAGGGGCAACAAATGCATGACCTCTACCTCATGCTTTTGCCTTCCAGATCTTATGTAGGTGCAAGTGATTGGTGGAATCTAAATTACATCTAGAACTTGAACTGCAAGGCAGGCTGGGGAAGTTTTAGTCTTCTCGGTATAGGAAGACCCTAAAAAAGAGGTTGGAATATATATTGAGGCCAATGCACCATGTCCCCATGATATTCATTGCAGCAGCATTTATGACAGCAATCACTAAATAGAAAATAGACTAAATGCACAGAAGTAAAGGGCTAGTAAAATAAAGCGTACTCTATCCAGGTAATGAAATAACATGGTCATTTTTGGGTTTGTTTTATATATGTATTTTATTTATTTATTTGGTTGTGCCAGGTCTTAGTTGCGGCAGGCGGGCTCCTTAGTTGTGG
>NW_006790791.1:0-203 GCF_000442215.2 Lipotes vexillifer | reverse complement strand
GCTCAGAATAAAAGGGAGAGAAAGTAGAGAGAATTAGTAGAAGTAGGAGGAAATAGGAAGAAAGAAAGAAAACAAGAAAGAAAGGAGGGAAGGAAGGAAGGAGGGAAGGAAGAAAGAAAGAAGAAAAGAAAGGACGAAGTCAAGAAGGAAAGAAAGGAGGGAGGGAGGGAAGGAAGGAAGGAATGAGGGAAGGAAGGAAAAAA
>NW_006790790.1:0-3321 GCF_000442215.2 Lipotes vexillifer | reverse complement strand
CGAACCCGTGTCCCCTGCATCGGCAGGCGGACTCTCAATCACTGCGCCACCAGGGAAGCCCACTAATGAATTTTTAATGATGTAATTTTGAGGATAGCTATTTTTGTTCTTGAGAGGAAAAGGTTTGCTTTATGTACAGTATTTGTTAGGGTGGCCTAACACCCTTGGTGAGCAGGGAGCTTGCATACCTGTTCCTAGGTAGATGAATTCTGCTCCTTGCACACTGCTTTATAGTGATGCTTTCACAGTGATTCTAATCTGTCTCTTTCATAGTGATAGAGGCAGTAGTGTACTGCAGATGGCTCATACTATCTCACTAGAACTGATTGTTAAATTATCAGGAATTTTTTAAGCTGGTTTTTAAATATAGCTATTATTAAAAGTTAAATTATATCAACTTACAATTAAATAAGTTATTTTTAAAACAAATTATTACTTAAAACTCATCACTTCTTAGTTACTTTACTATATTTTAGTGTAATCTATACTCTTGAGGATATTTATATCTATTTTATCTCAATGGTGGAACTATTACACGTTAGTAGCTTAAAATTGGCCATAGTGAGAGTATTTACACCACCACGCAAATTGGCAAAATGCTATAAGTCAGGGCTAGATTTATTGTTTTGTTGATGGTCTAAACTTAAATGATAACTAATTATACTTCAAAAAATTGGAAAAAAAAGAAATGATGGAGAAAATGTTAATAATGCAGATTAAACGTAAAAATATGTCATGCAGGGACATCTACTTCTGGCCAAAATGTAATAACAGGGGCTGAATTTGACCTTGCACTTGAAGCAACCAAAAGATGAGATGAAACATATGACACAATGGTTTTCAGGTCTCTGGACATCAGCAGTGAAGGACAGTTATCTCTGAAGATAAGAAACAAGTGAGGAGAATTCTATGATTGTCCAAGATTACTGCCTTCAGAGAGTTTCCAGTCCATAGTATAGGGAGAGGAAACTGAGGCAGAGCCTGGTAGACTCCCTGTGATGAGATAGAGATAAGAGTACAGGGAAAGAAAGGCAGCTAGAGATCACAGGATAGAGTACTCGTCAAGAGAGAGAGTTCCAGAGAAAGAGAACTCCAAATATATGCATAGGGTTCTCCATAGGTATTAAGGAGAACACTGATCAGTACATGTATATAAGAAGACAATTCAAGGCTGGAGAAAGAACCACCCGAAAGGTTGATGGAACATTACCTGGTGTTCACACAGAAAGGGGAATAGATCCTATTGCTACTAGCCAGACTGGAAACCTTCATATATTATGGGGCACTGAGGAGAAGGGTCTTACCTTGGTAATGAGAAATAATTAGCCCTAGACTAAACAAGTCTCCGATACCATATAACAAATTTTAAAAGCAGGACTGGAAAGGATCATTCTGTTTCGGTGTATACTACCTGTGTCCCTAACAAAACTGAAGAATATTTATAGGAGTATGATAATACCTAGCATGGGAGAAGCACTTCTGGCATGATGGTGTAAGAACCTCTGAAAATATGATCATCCACAAAATCAGTGAGAACACTGGCAAAAAAAAAAAAGTTAAAAGTGACATGCTCTGGAAATTAATCAAAGGCTTGCAACAATTTGAGGAGCATTTATTCCAGAAAAACAGCTAAATCTCGATAGGAACAGAGAGCATTTTACTTGTTCTAGTCCCATTGCCCATTCTCCACATTTACGGTGGCCTTAGAAACCTGCCACCTCAGAACTGCGGTAACTGAAAACGTCAGCAGCATAGTAGTCATTACAGATGACAGAAGGGGTTTGGAGCTCACCAAATGCCCATCCCCAGAGAATTGTCACTATTTGATCTGCCTGGCAAATCTCTGGAAAAACTCCATTCTCAGGATTGGCCTTTATCTGACCTTACTTCAGGGCTTTCTCCGTGAGGAAAGCCCTAACCCCAGGCTTTCAAAAAGAAATCAGCTGCGATTGTTTAACACTATATTTCCCTGAGTTAGTTTGGGCAAACAAAAGACTGATCAAAAACTCAAATGTAAAATATGGGGAATGAGATGTCCATCGGGGTCTTTGAAGATCTCTGAAAATTTTCTCAGAATCTAAAAGGTGATACACATTGAGTGATGTGTGTATGCCCAGAAAAGACCTGAGAAAAGCCTACCCACTCAAATAAGACTGACCTTGAGGCCCTGCACAACTAGGAAGTAAAGGTTAAGGCATAATTGTTAACTGCCTCCCATGGCATTGAAGGCTTGCCCCGACACACACAGAGCCCTATGGCACAAGCTGGGAGAATTAGTAGTTCAAAGCATTTAAGGAAATCTCTGTCTAATTATTAACTGACCACTAAGCTAACTGAGCATAGACTTCAGTGGACACATACAACATAGAATACAAACTTTACAGAATTGGTCCAGGAAATTCACTAAATAAACAAACAACAGCAACAAAAAAACAACAAAAAAACAACAGCATCAGACACTGGATAGGGGAGTAATATAATTTTCACAGCTGCCAAAAAATATTATTTGAAATGTCCTGTTGTCAACAAAAATTTCTAGACACGCACAGGAACAGGACAGTATGGCCCATATATAGGGAAAAAATCTAGTCAATAGAAAATGTCCCAAAGGAAGCCCCATAATTGGACTCCTAGACACAGACTTAAGTTGGCTGTTATAAACATGTTAAATACACTAAAGGAAACCATGTCTAAAAATTAAAGTATGATAACACTGTCTTACCAAACAATGAATATCAATAACGAGATAGAAATTAAAAAAAAACAAACAAACAGAAAATTTGAAGTTGTAAAGTATAGTAACTGAAATGAAAAGTCCACTAGAGGGGCTTAACAGCAGATTTTGAGCTGACCAAAGAAGAATCAGTGAACTTGAAGGATAGGTCAATTGAAATTATCCAGTATGGAGAACAGAAAGAAAATAAAACATGGGGAAAAGTGAACAGAGGCTCAGAGACTTGTGGGACACCATCCAGTGCACCAATTTACACATAATGATAGTCTCAGAAAGAGAAGAGAGAGAAAGGGGCAGAAGAAATATTTTTAAATAATGACCAAAAATTTCAGAAATTTTATGGGAAAACATCACCCACATATCCAAGAACCTCAACAAAATTCACATAGAATAAACTGAAAGAACCTAGACACACCACAGTCAGAGACCAAAAAACAAAGAGAATCTTGAAAGCTACAAGAGAGAAGCAATCCATTACATAAAGTTTCCTCAATAGGATTAACAACTAAAGTATCATCAGAAAGAACTGAGGGACTTCCCTGGTGGCACAGTGGTTAAGAATCCACCTGCCAATGCAGGGGACACGG
>NW_006790789.1:0-768 GCF_000442215.2 Lipotes vexillifer | reverse complement strand
TCCTACCTCAAGAAACAAGAAACATCTCAAATAAACAACCTAACCTTACACCTAACGCAATTAGCGAAAGAAGAACAAAAGAACCCCAAAGTTAGCAGAAGGAAAGAAATCATAAAGATCAGAACAGAAATAAATGAAAGAAACAAAACAATAGCCAAGATCAATAAAACTGAAAGCTGGTTCTTTGAGAAGGTAAACAAAATTGGTAAACCATTAGCCATCAAGGATAAAAGGGAGAAGACTCCAATCAATAGAATTAGAAATGAAAAAAGGAGAAGTAATGGGCTTCCCTGATGGTGCAATGGTTAAGAATCACCTGCCAACGCAGGCAGGGGACACGGGTTCGAGCCCTGGTACAGGAAGATCCCACATGCCACGGAGCAACTAAGCCCATGCACCACAACTACCGAGCCTGCGCTCTAGAGCCCACATGCCACAACTATTGAGCCCATGTGCCACAACTACTGAAGCCTGT
Organism: Lipotes vexillifer; assembly: GCF_000442215.2. Classification (NCBI taxonomy): domain Eukaryota; kingdom Metazoa; phylum Chordata; class Mammalia; order Artiodactyla; family Lipotidae; genus Lipotes; species Lipotes vexillifer. Next base: position 293 of record NW_006790789.1, on the reverse strand, counting down.
GTGCCTCGTGCTCCGTAAGAGACACCACCGCAGTGAGAAGTCTGTGCACTGCAACAAAGAGTAGCCCCCGCTCACCGCAACTAGAGAAAGCCTGTGCCCAACAACAAAGACCTGATGCAGCTAAAAGTAATAAATTAATAAAATAAATAAATTTAACAAAAAGAAAGAAAAACGAAGTAACAACTGACACTGCAGAAATAAAAAGGATCATGAGAGATTACTACAAGCAATATATGCCAATAAAATGGACAACCTGGAAGAAATGGACAAATTCTTAGAAAAGCACAAACTTC
>NW_006790788.1:0-216 GCF_000442215.2 Lipotes vexillifer | reverse complement strand
TCTATCTTGTTCCATTGATCTATGTTTCTGTTTTTGTGCCAGTACCATATTGTCTTGATTATTCTAGCTTTGTAGTAGAATCTGAAGTCAGGGAGTCTGATTCCTCCAGCTCTGTTTTTCTTCCCTCAAGACTGCTTTGGCTATTTGGGGTCGTTTGTGTCTCCATACAAATTTTAAGATTTTTTGTTCTAGTTTTGTAAAAAATGCCATTGGTAA
>NW_006790786.1:0-1576 GCF_000442215.2 Lipotes vexillifer | reverse complement strand
TTTTCATAACCATTTAATTTGTTTAGTCTTCAGTGTTTTTTTTCTCTTTTACAATAAATACATGTTCGTGTATAATATATATTATCAAATAAAAGCCAAGCTTTGGACATTTGGTAACTTAAAAATCTATTTTTACTCTCCTTAGTAATATAGCTTATATTAGAAGATTTCATTAAGTTGTTTTATTTCTGATATTTCCCCCTTTTCTCTCAGTGAGTTTTTAGCAGAAGACAGTCAAGAGAAATTTTGGAATTTTGTAGAAGCCAGTCAAAATATTGGATCATCAGATCATCACGGTAAAATTGAAGCAAATGCTTCTTTGACTTCGGTGTCTGGGAATATATTAGAAAAATTGATCTCTTTCAGAGTATGTGTGGCATGGCAGTTAATGGAATACATTTTTATCTTTAATGACTAGAGTTGTGATGGTAGCCAGCAGAGTCAACACAAACTAGTAATTATTTTTGAAAAAGTTTATAACTTTGGTGATAAGAGCTACCTTTGATTTTTTTTTTTTTTTTTGTTTCTGCCCTTGTTTTTGTTCTTCTGTGTTCTTTTATTGAAAGTGCTACATGAATATTTTGTGGGAGTCAAATTCATTTAAAATCATTTAGCATTTACTTAATAACCATCAGATTTGATTCACTTTCTTTTGTTATGAACTAATTATACAACTGATCTATTCTCTGTTAAGTTTGTTATCATTAAGTTAGTGCCATCCAGAATGTTTTCCATTATGCATGCCAGCCACACACAACTGGAGTGTCAAGGTGTCAAATTAATGACAAGGTAAACTGTATCACTTGTTTACAGTTTTTGATGAGCTTTCACAAACATTTTCCAATTCAATATAAGCTACCTAGAGTATGAACATTAATAGTCAAAGATGCTGATACATGAGTAGTTAAAACCTTGAGTATTACATTGACAGGCATAAGTCCTTGTTGAAGAGAAAATGTGTAAAAATTATGTGACTGCTGTTAATATTTGACTAATTGATTTTTAACTTTATGATATTTAAAAATTAATACATATTTAAAAAGTCAAGTCTGAATCTTTTTTCGTGATTTAAGTGCATAAAAGTTTTGAACAAGCTTTGGTTACATAATTTGTAAGCTTTAGTTACATAATTTGTAAGCTTTAGTTACATAATTTGGAGTCAGCTAGAATTGTTTGAGTTATCAAAAAAATCATTTTATGATTTCATAAAACAAATTTATCAAAGTGAGTTTTGTAATGAATTTTGAATTCTGATGTTTAAAATGAAGTTTCTTCAATATAAATGCTGATGTATTCCTGGTTAAAATTAGGGGAGTATGAATTCTTGGAAGTGACCATAAAAGTACGTTAAACATTTTATTTGAAATACTAGTCATAGTCCCACCACCCAAAGATAGTCACTGTTAACATTCTGGCAACATTTTAAGTATTTCTTTCTTACCTCTTTTTCTACTTAGAAGGTGCTAATGCCGTATAGAACCTTTTACATTTTGCTTTTTTTTTTTTGCTGTATGTGGGCCTCTCACTGCTGTGGCCTGTCCCGTTGCGGAGCACAGGCTCCGGACGGGCAGGCTCA
>NW_006790785.1:0-205 GCF_000442215.2 Lipotes vexillifer | reverse complement strand
GCCTAGGTGGCAATGTTTCTCTAGACTACCTACCGGTTCCGGAAAAGCCCGTAAGTTTTGAGGGTGGACTTAAAGTGTAGCTACCGCTTGGGGTAATCAGGCGTCGGGGATTCGTTTGCAGGAGCAATGGTAGGCTAACTGAATTTCCCAGGGCAGCTCAGGCTCCCTCAAGAGTGAAGACACACTTTGCGTGAGGGAAGCCATG
>NW_006790784.1:0-282 GCF_000442215.2 Lipotes vexillifer | reverse complement strand
TTTTTTTTTAATTTTTTTTTTTTTTTTGCGGTACGTGGGCCTCTCACTGCTGCGGCCTCTTCCGCTGGAGATCACAGGCTCCGGACGTGCAGGCCCAGCGGCCATGGCCCACAGGCCCAGCCGCTCCGTGGCATTTGAGATCCTCCCGGACCGGGGCATGAACCCGTGTCCCCTGCATCATCAGGCGTACACTCAACCACTGCCCCACCAGGGAAGCCCTGTATTTAATTTTTGACTGTTTGATTAATATGTGTCTTGGCATGTTTCTCCTTGGATTTATCC
>NW_006790783.1:0-247 GCF_000442215.2 Lipotes vexillifer | reverse complement strand
ACCAAGCTTTCTCAAACTCTTCCAAAAGACTGAAGAGGAGGGAGCACTCCCAAAGACATTCTATGAAGCCACCATCACCCTGATACCAAAGAAACTACAAAGAATAAAATTACAGGCCAATATCCTTGATGACTATAGATGCAAAAGTTCTCAACAAATGTTAGCAAACTGAATCCAACAACACAGACATACACCACCACCAAGTTCGATTCATCCCAGGTTAACAAGGACAGTTCAACCTACGTGA
>NW_006790782.1:0-1199 GCF_000442215.2 Lipotes vexillifer | reverse complement strand
AACCCGTGTCCCCTGCATCGGCAGGCGGACCCTCAACCACTGCGCCACCAGGGAAGCCCCCAAGTATATTTTGATGCACTGCATTTTACTGTATATTGTGAATAGCGAAACTGTTAAAAGTGTAAAATAATTGTGAGAGTTGGAGATCATAATCTCTTAACTAGTAAAATGATCCTAGGTTTTGACATTGTAAGCTGGAAAAATTCTGTCTTCTATGTGTCTTGACGCCCCCTCCACACACACACACACACACACACACACACACACACATCTCCTGTCTCCCTTACCACACACATGCCCAAAGCTATATATATTTTAAATCTTTATTTTAATAAAGATATATTAACAAACATTAAAATATATACAGTATTGAATGAACTCTGATGAAAAATGATGAATGATATGATTCATCATCATAAAAATGCTGACATAAAGGTAATAGTAGTGATGATAAAAAAGATTCAGATGAAATTTCTTCTGTAGAATCCTTTTACATGTCTGATTTGTTAAGAAAAGTTTAGAAATTAATTAGAATTAATCTGAGATTTAATTTATGCCAAATCAATATATTTTAATGTCTTTGAACTTTGATTTTTGTGAACAACGTTTTAATTACACTGTTTGATGCACTGGCATTTATTGAACACCTACTATTTACCAAGTATTATTCCACGCTCTCACAAAAAGCTTAAAAGAAAATGACCCCCCCAAATCTTAACTCATATTAAAACTTCCCACGTGGTAATTAGCAAAGGCGTAATATAGACAAAAGGTAGTTTTCTGCAATGGAATATTACTCAGCCATAGAAAGAATGAAATAATGCCATTTGCAGTAACATGGTTGGACCTAGAGATTATCATACTAAGTGAAGTAAAAAAAAGATACAAATGAACTTATTTACAAAGCAGAAATAGACCCGCAGACTTAGAAAATCAACTTATGGTTACTAAAGGGAAAAGGCGGGGGTGGATAAATTAGGAGTTCGGGATTAACATATACACACGATAATGAAAAAAAAAAAAAAAAGATAGTTTTCAGGTGTGGGAACAATGAGTGCCCAGAAATGAAATTTAAAAAGGAAAAAGGAGGGCTTCCCTGGTGGTGCAGTGGTTGAGAGTCCGCCTGCCGATGGGGCGACACGGGTTCATTCCCCGGTCCGGGAAGATCCCACATGCCGCGGAGCGGCTGGGCCCGTGAG
>NW_006790781.1:0-8662 GCF_000442215.2 Lipotes vexillifer | reverse complement strand
GAACCCGTGTCCCCCACATCGGCAGGCGGACTCTCAACCACTGCGCCACCAGGGAAGCCCTCAATGAATAAATTTTTATACTAAGCTTTTGTTTAACGTACATGCAAGCACACATTACATGGAATAAAACATTACAAACTGAAAAGCAAGAATCCCTTCCTTAACTTCAGATTTCCTAGTTATCCAGAGAAACAACATCCCTTACCTGACATATGTCTCAGTAACTAGATAAACATAGAATCATATGAGACACAGAGGAAAGGGAAGAGGAGAGGGTTTAGGGTGAGTCAGAGGCTTTTAGCTAGGTGACTGGAGAATGGGGCTACCTTAGAGCTGTTAAGAGGAAGGACATACATTAGGAGGAAAGAGGGAGTAATATCAGACTATAAGTACTGTTAAAATAGAAGAAGAAAATTTAGACTTTTACATCATTTTAATAGAAATTTATTGAGAACTGCTCTGTATAAGAATAGATACATGTGTATGTATAACTGAATCACTTTGCTATACACCTGACACTATCCCAACATTGTTAATCAACTATACTCCAATATAAAATAAAAAGTAAATAAAAAAACATGTTACAAAACAGCAAGATGCTTAGAGCCTAATGAAGGCAAGGGCATGGCAGAGCACACAAATGGTACTATTAGAAGTACAAGCATGGCTAGCATAGCCGTCTATAACCCTTTAGGGTCCTTTATGTAGAATAAGAAGAACTGCTATTTCTGGGGCTTTCCCAAAGTTCTCTTTAGGTTTGGACTGAGGCTTCTCCATCCCTTAGTGAGGCTGCCTTAGAGCCAGAGTCTCCTAACTCATTTCTACAGGGCTAATATATTCCTCTCTTGCGCCCAGGTTTCCTGTCATTGAGAATGACGCATAGACAGTCCTCAGACACAAGTTTGCTAGCCCTGCTCTGGGCCAACCATCACCTCCTTAGGACATCTGCAGGCTAAGTCAGCCTCTGGGCAATTTGTATTCTGGTCCTTTTAATTCTGCCCCAGCTCCTTCTCTCTCAGCCATTCATTGAAAGAGCCCTAAGCCTCCTCCCATTCACCCCATTATTAAGATGATAGCTCTCCCCCGCCAGCTCTGCTTCCAGCCAGATGAAACATCACAACAACCTGGCTATCATCAAAACCCCTCACCAACCTCCAAAGAAACTGCAGTCGGCCTTAAGTCCATTTGGACACACTGTCCATCTGTTGCTCTTCCTATGGCTTGTCGAAGGACTGGACAGACTGAACATTCATGTGTATTTCTGTTGGTCAAGATCTTTCGTTTTCTTTCCTGTTTTGAGTATTGCATCTCTCTCTTGGCTCTTGAACAGTTGCCCCAGGCTATCGTCTCAGTCATTTTCTTTGAGAAGAGAAGCAGGGTTTATGATGCACAGCACTCTCCTGCTTTATCCAGCACTCTTTGCTGAGGCTCAGCAGTAGCTTCTTGGGCAGGTGGATCCTCCTTAACATTAGCAACAGCCCAGATGGTAATGGCTACAGGACTGGTTCCTTCTCTGTCTCTAATTTCCCAGATTTTGAGTTGGTCTGCTCATTGTTGTCAGCACACTGGGCCACCACTTTCCTTACTGACCCTCACAGAGGGACAGGAACTCCTTAGCAGAGGGTGGACTTTTCTCAGTAATTACATTATTATAGTACATATTTCTTTATACTTCAAAATATTAATATTAACACTATAAGGCCATAAAGTACATTAAGTCCCACCCGGACTGAAAAGGTAGTTGTTCAGTCACAGGTATACAAGATGGAATGAGGCACTACCTGAGATTCAGAGTAGTTAAAAGCCACAATTCCAGGAATTGGGAGTTTTACATAAAACACAATTTATAACATTAAGAAAAGAGACTGAATCTGAAACAGGAGGTATTAGTCTTACACATGATTCCTGAGCCAGGAACCAGTTGGGCTTGACCCACAAGTGTGCTCTGAAATGAAAAGAAACAGTTAAAATCTGCTCCTGGCATAGAGAGCAGAGCTGGCATTGTAGGGAGGCTATTTCACTTAGAATTGTGGAGCCCCCTCTATTATTAATAGTAATATTTTCTTGCCTTCTGGGAAGGCTTAGAGAGACAAGAAAAAGGTCAGTCAAAACTTGAAAAGAAAAGCATATAAAAACCAGATAGTCATATGGCATTTACTCTTTAATTAAAAATGTGTAGCACTTTTGTCGCCTGAGGCTGTCTTTGAAATGTTAATATCACACTGGGCTTCATCAGATCTTTCAGGTTCTTGGAGTTCTACTCTGGAAAAACAGAGAAAAGAATTCAGTGAGATTTCACAGTAGAGCCACTTTCTCTTTCTAGATTTCAATGATAGGGCAGAATATAAGGGGACATTGCAATAGCAATGAGGAGAAATAAACTACTGAAGAGAGGTGGAGATGTACTGTCCACACTTCCTAAATTACTATCTTTGATTTTTGTCTGGGCCTGCCCCTGCCCTATGCTGATTCCCTGCTGCCTTCCCTCCGCAGCTCTTCCGGACCACTTCTGAACTTAAGTCTGACAGGGCAGGCAAGATCTCAGCACCTGGGCTCACCATCCTGGGTTCTGAGACTCACAGCGGCTGGTGTATCCAGATAAGTGCTAGGCACACAGGGAGCTGTGCACCCTGGGATCATGACTTGTGTCTCTGTGACCAGGTTTTTAAAATTTATTTAATTTATTTATTTTTGGCTGCATTGGCTCTTCGTTGCTGCGTGCAGGCTTTCTCTAGTTGCGGTGTGCAGGGGCTACTCTTTGTTGAGATGCGCGGGCTCTAGGCATGCAGGTTTCAGTAGTTGTGGTTCGCGAGCTCTAGAGCGCAGGCTCAGTAGTTGTGGCACACGGGCTTAGTTGTTCCATGGAATGTGGGATCCTCCCGGACCAGGGCTCAAACCTGTGACCCCTGCATTGGCAGGCGGATTCTTAACCACTGCGCCACCAGGGAAGCACTGTGACCAAGTTTTTGACTTAGGGCGACCCCATGACTATGTGACCAGAGCCTTGATATTCTTGAGAGTCCAGTTTCTCAGGGTGGGTGGAGGTACAGACAATCTGATTGTATCATGCTGTGAAAGGATGGATCACCAGGAATCTTTGTGTATTCCTTCATGCATACATTCATTCTTTCAACAAATATTTATTTTAATAGCCAAGATATGGAAACAACCTAAGTGTTCACTGATGGATGAATGGATAAAGAAATTGTGATACACACACACTTACACACACATACAGTAGACCATAAAAAAGAATGAAATCTTGCCATTTGTGACAACATGGATGGACCTCGAGGGTATTATGCTAAGTGAAATAAGTCAGAGAAAGAAAAATACTATATAATTTTAAAAAATCAGTTTATAGATACAGAGAACAGATTGATGGTTGCCAGAGGTGGGGGGTTATGGAGGTGGGAGAAATGGGTAAATTTTTTTTTAGTTTAAATAAGTTGAATTTTTTAAAACAATCTGAAAACTTGAACTCTTAAAGAAAAAGGCACCTCACCAAATTTTGCCTTCCACAGCCCTCGTACGTGAACAAAGGAAAATATAAAGAAAAGGATATACACACTTCTCCCTATGCCATATTTAGGGTTACTTAAGTGCTGTTCTTATTTGAATTTGATTAGGTAAAGGATCTAGAAAGAAAGCCAAATAAATGAAAAATAAGTACAAATCAAACAAACAACTTAAATTATTGCTCAGCTGAAAGCAAACGTAAGAGAAACTAAAGCCCACAAAACTCCTTTTCAACATGCTATATACTTATCAAACCATTAGAGTGTAAATTCTATAAGTCCTATCATCTTTCAACCAGTATTCACCATGAAAATTACAACTACTGAAAACTGTTAATATTATTAAAAGGCTACTTTCTCTAGATCCAAACATATCTGCTGCTGCAATTTTACAGTTTAAAAAATTTATTGAGCACCTACTATATGCCAGGCACTGTGCTAGGTTCTGGCAGCACAATGATGAGCTTCGATGATATGTTCCCTGCCCTCTATAAAGTTTGATTTAGTTAAGTTTATAGAGTTTAATAATATAATTACACCAGTATATAAGTATAACCTGGTGTTATGAAGAAAAAACACAGGAATCCACATGATACTATAACAGGCTGACACAATCTAGTTTGGGAAGGGTTTTTAAGAAAGTGCAACTTGAGTCAGATCTGAAGAATGAAGTGAAGAAGTGGCAAAGAACATTCCAAGCAGAGGGCACAGCAGATGCAAAGACACTGAGGCTAGAGGGTACATATTATCACTCCTCACTTATTTATTTATTCATTCCACACATGTAGGACACCCAGGCACTGTGCCAGGTACTGCAGTTACCATGTTGAATAAGATGCAGCCCATGCTCACCACATCAGACCCTTTTGGTATTAATTTTTCACTTGACCACAACTGAACTTGCCATGACCCTTGGGCATTGTGCATAGGGCACACTGCCATCCATTTATAGCTAGGGCATTTTCCTCCAAGTCCTAACTAGTCTCACTTTCCTTTTCCTCTCCATTAGTTCACGTATGCTGAGGTCCCACCATGCCTCAGACCAAGCCTAGTTAAATTATAGACTCTCTGGGGATTGTACCTCTTTCAACAATGTTGTAGGGTCAGGACTTACCTTTTCTCAGTCTGTTCACTCTCTGTCCCCTCCACTTTGATGGTTTCTGAAAGAGACAAAAACAACTTCAGAAAATGTATTGCCCATAAATACTAAAAGAGGGAAAGTTTGAAGAGGCTCCTAAGTCCTAGGACTCAGAGAGAAATCATTGTTGCCATATATGTGGAATAGATGGTTCCTTGATGAAATTTCATGGGGACTGAGAAGGAGCTTCATTCATCCAAAAAGTAAGTGCCTTCTTTTGTTCATTGTGCCTTAAGTTCTAATGTTGGAAATAGGTTTTACTTACAGCTCTATTCTTTACTAAACTAAAAATACTACTGGGAGGTATAATACATTTAGTTTTAGCAATCATTTAGTGATGGGGAAAAAAGTTTCCAATCCTTTTCTGAAAGTAAGGTTTAGAAGGAGGAGGAAAAGGAAATCTTGCAGATGTTGGTGCCTAAATGGGTTAGCCAGCTGGTGCTACCAAATAATACACAAGGTTGCATGGAGAGGTTCAAGTGGGAAATTTCTAGTGGGCCAGACCTCCCAAAGCCTGAGTTCCTACTGGCATGGACTTACTACTGATGCAACTTTGGGTGAAAATTCCTCTATGTTGACTGTTATGACCGTGCTGTTGTCCCACTCTGCGCCTTATAGCAGGGGTTGTTAACCCAGGGTCCATGGAGGAATTTAGGGACTGCAGCAATCCTTTCAACAACACCCCTGATGGTTTTAAACACTTCCTGTCTTTGGCATTTCTCTTTGTGTGTGCATGTGTGTGTGTTTAAAAATAATCAGTTTTATTGAGGTAAAATACACAGTAAAATCCAGTCATTTTCCATACAGATTTTGATGAGTTTAACAAATGTACGCAGTCATGTAACTACCACCACAACCAAGATATAGAACATTTATATAAGCCCAAAGAGTTCCCTCCAGCCCCTTTTCAGTCAATTCCTTCCCCCCACCCCATCCCCTGTAACCACTGATCTGCTTAATGCCACAGTAGTTTTGCTTTTTCTAGGATTTCATGTAATGTGTAGTCTTTTCGTGCCTAGTGTCTTTCACGTAGCGCAATGCTTTTGAAATTCATTCATGTTGTTTCATGTTACCAGTAGTCCATTCCTTTCTATAGCTCAGCAGTATTTCATTGTATGTATATAGCACCATTTGTTTACCCATTCACCAACTGCAAAAATTCAGGATGCCAGATTTTCAGTATTATGAAGAAAGCTGCTATGGACATTTGTGTGTGTGTGTCTGTGAAAATATATGTCTTTATTTCTCATGGGTAAATATCAAGGATTGCTGAGTTGTATAGTAGAGCATAAGAATTTCAGTTGCTTCACATCCTCTCCAACATCTAATATTTATCAGTGCTTTTAATTTTAGCCATGTTAGTGGGTATGGGGTGGTATCTCATTATGGTTTGAATTTGTATCTCCCCAATGACTAATGGTGTTATGACTGTGTGACTGTGCTTATGGGCCATTTGTGTATATTTTTATGTGAAGTATCTATTCAAGTCTTTTACTTTCTGCCTTTTGTTATATGGATTGTCTTCTCATTACTGAGTAGTATTATATAAGTATGTATTCTGGTTATAAGTCCTTTATTATATTTATATTTTGTAAGCATTTTGTCCCAGTCTGTGGCTTGACTTTTCATTTTCTTAAAGTCAAAGGGCAAACATTTTTAATTTTGATGAAGTTCAGTTTATCAATCTTATCTTTTTATAATACAGTTTATGCTTACCGTGTCCTATCTGAGATTTGCCTAACCTAAGCTCACAAAATTTTTCTTCTATGCTTTCTTTCCAGTTTTTTAATTTTAGCTCTTATTTTAGGTTTATGATTCACTTCAAGTTATTTTTTTGGGTGTCTACGTTCATACTTTCCCATGTGGATATCTAACTGACCCAATACCATTTGTTGAAAAGACTATCCTTTCTGTATGGAATTAACTTGGCACTTTTGTCAAAATCAGTTGACAAAATCATATTTTTTGACTCTCCATTTTGTTCCATTGATTGATATGTCTGTCCTTTTACCAGTGTCACACCTTGACTACTATAGCTATATAATAAATCTTGAAATTAGGTAGTATAAGTCCTCCATCTTTGTTGTCATGTTTCAGAATTGTTTTGGCAATTGTAGATCCTTTGCATTTCCACATAACTTTTAGAATAAGCTTTTTAATTTCCACTAAGGAGCCTGCCAGCATTTTGATTGATAGTGCATTGAAACCAAAGATCAGTTTGGGAGAACTGGTATCTTAATAGCTAGTCTTCTAAACCATGGACGCAGCATAATTCTCCATTTATTTAGGTCTACTTTAACTTCTGTCAGTAGTAATGTTTTTTAGTTTTCAGTATACATACAGGTCTTGTACTTGTTTTTAAAAATTAATTCCAAAGCCTTTAATATTACTTGATGCTACTGTAAATGGTATTAAAAAATTCAGTGTACAATTGTTTGTTGTTAGTATGTAGAAAAACAATAGATTTTGTGTATTGACCTTGTATCCTGCTACTTTGCTACACTAAATCAGTTCTAATAGCTTTTAATGGATTCCTTAGGCTTTTCTACAAACATGATCATGTCATCTGCAAAATAAGGCAGTTTTACTTCTTTCTTTCCAATATGTATGCCTTTTATTTCTTCTTCTAGAGTTGTGGCACTGGCTAGGACCTCCAGTACAAGGTTGAACAGAAGCAGTGAGAGTGACATCCTTGCCTTATTCCTGATCTTAGGTGAAAGCAATCAGTCTTTTATCATTAACTATGATGCTAACTAAAGGATTTTAGTCACTGTTCTTTGCCAAGTTGAGGAAATTCTTTTGTATTCCTACTTTTATGAGAGTTTGCCTTTCTTTTTAAAAATTATGAATGGGTATTAATTTTGCCAAATGCTTTTTCTGTATCCATTTACATGTATTCTGTATCCACATGATTTCTCTTTTCAGTCTTTCAATAGGTGAGTTTTATTGCTTGATATTTGGATGTTAAACTTACCTTATATTCCTGGAATAAACCCCACTTAATCATGATGTATAATACTTTTAATACATTGCTAGATTTCAGTTGCTAATTTTGTTGAGCATTTTGGCATCTATGTTCACAAGGGATATGTATAGTTTTCTTTTCTTGTAATGTCTTTTTCTAGTTTTGGTATTAGGGCTCCCCCTGCCTTCAGAGCAGCCTAGAAACTGACTCCAGGCAGTAAGTTGTGGACAATCATAGGGCTCACCTCATCTTTTCCCTTCTCTCAGGGACTATAGTTTTCTGTAGCCTGTTGTCCAATATCTGAAAACAGTTGTTGCATATATTTTGTCTGATTCTAGTTGTTTACAGCAGGAGGGCAATTCCTGTAGCAGTTAATCCTTAATGGGAGGAAGGAAAAGTCTGTGTCTTCTATATAATTTTAAAAGAGCTTTAACTGTTAGAAAAGTCTCTTATTTCCTTCTACCTTCCTATAACCTTCATCGAGATACCCTTTAGAGCCTCAGTTAAGTATGATCTTTGCACCCTATGGCAGTTTTTAGATATTTAAAGGCAGCACTTGTGTCCTCCCCAAGGCTTTTTTTTTCCCCCTGGCTGAGCATTCTCAGTTATTTCAGATATTTCTTTCTTTTTTTAAATACATCTTTATTGGAGTAAAATCGCTTTACAATGCTATACTCCTTTCTGTTGTACAACAAAGTGAATCAGCCATATGCATATATATATCCCCATATCGCCTCCCTCTTGAGCCTCCCGCCCACCCTCCCTATCCCACCCCTCTTGGTCATTGTAAAGCACCGAGCTGATCTCCCTGTGCTATGCAGCTTCCCACTAGCTGTCTATTTTACATTTGGTAGTGTATATATGTCAATGCTACTCTCACTTCACCCCAGCTTTCCCCACCCCACCCGCCATGTCCTCAAGTCCATTCTCTATGTCTGCGTCCATATTCCTGCCCTGCCACTAGGTTCATCAGTACCATTCTTTTTTAGATTCCATATATATGTGTTAGCATATGGTATTTGTTTTTCTCTTTCTGACTTA
>NW_006790780.1:0-223 GCF_000442215.2 Lipotes vexillifer | reverse complement strand
ATCACCTGAGAGGTGGTCTCAGCATGAGCTGGGGTTTGAGAAAAGTGTGATGAGATTAAGCCTGACTTTCTGTGACAGCTGGGGAGGGGTTTTTAAAGCACCTTGGCTTTTAGGGCAGAAGTTTGTAGCTGGAACAGAGTGTCTCCCAAAACTGGTCTGAAGCTCAAGATGTGTCTGTCCCCTTCTTGTGAGAGTCCAGGGCAGGTGGGTGTCAGGTCCCAGG
>NW_006790779.1:1251396-1262623 GCF_000442215.2 Lipotes vexillifer | reverse complement strand
GCCGCATAGCACAGGGAGATCAGCTCGATGCTTTGTGACCACCTAGAGGGGTGGGATAGGGAGAGTGGGAGGGAGGCTCAAGCGGGAGGGGGTATGGGGATATATTTATACATATAGCTGATTCACTTTGTTGTACAGCAGAAACTAGCACAGCATTGTAAAGCAGTTATACTCCAATAAAGATGTAAAAAAAAAAATACTGGATTCTCTTTGAGGTATAGCAGTATGGCGTTGAACTCCAGGGGCCTTTTTTAACTGATGCTGCCCATCTAAGAATCATATTTGGGATTCAAGACCAGCAGTGGGTCAGGTCATAGTCCTGCGACTCCTGCATCTTTTGCTGGTGCCCATACAAAGCTTCTCAGTGCTCCTTAGTGAAATAAATGTAGAAAGATTTACTCCATCTGATCACTGGAGGCACGATGAAAAGGAGAAAGCAAGGAAGGTAGAAAAAACTAAGTCATTGCAAAATAGGCCTATTTTCTTCCAATAATTTCCCAGGTAACAGCCTCTGCCTTGCTAGGATCTGATTACGTGGTGCTGGCCTCAGACCATAGCATTATTGTTTTACCATTCCTACCTTCCTCTTTATCCCAGCATGAACCAGGTTGTGTGGGAGGCTGGGGAAGCTGACCCTGCTCGGGGATAAAGAGACAGTTTAGCACTCAGCAGTCTTGAAGACACACTTGAAAACACAGTGATTAGAAAAGAAAGCAGCAAACCCTGGTAGTGTGCCCCTGTGTAATAATGTACGGGGCCAGCCTGTGGATTCATTTTCATATCATCTCCTTCCTGACAGAGTTTTTGACTTGGCGATTTTTGTTTTCCACTCAGTAAGTCATGCACACTGAACCTGATGTCAGTGTAAAAGGATGCTGAGGGCTATTTAAACTGGCATTTAAGAACAACAACAACAACAATAATAGGTTAATAGGAGTATCATGAATGGTGTGTATGGCTCATTGGCAACCAAATGTTGTCAAAAGCTTGCTCCTGGTACTCATGGGCTTCTGTGCTTCATGTCTAGTGGGCCTGAGATTGTAGGCACAGTCACATAATACTAAATTCTGTTATACCTCCACATGGTTTAGTTATAAGGTCATTGTTCTATAGTGACTTCGGGGCTAGAGGTCTCACTCACTCATTTTCCTCCGTCGGCAAATGAGGGAATGGAACAACTATTTATGATGCATACTGTGTTAGGCGCTGTGCTGGCTGCTTTATGTGGGTTATCTTGGTTAACCAGGCTGCAGACCTGTAAAATAAGAATGACTATTCCCCACCTTATAAATAAGAAAACCAAGCATTAAGTAATTCCCCAAAGATCAAACACTAACTCATAAAGCTGGGATTTAAAATTCAGTTTGTCTGACTTCTAAAGCCTCCTGTTGCCACTACACACAGTTCTCCCACATAAATGAGCCGAGAACCACCTGCTCAAGCTTCCAGGTGATTCAGAAACAAGATGTGTTTGGATGCACTTTGAGAAGTGCTGTATTTAGCTCTGCCATATTACATTTTCTGCTTTGGCACTACGAGGGGAAACAGATCAGATGTCTAAGCTCTTTGTAGTAAATTTAGAAACTCAAATATATTTGACCCATAACTTCTACTTCTAGGAAGGTTGTACATACGACCACCAAAGAAAAGTATTAAGATGTTCTTAGCAGCATTATTCATAATAACCCCAAAGTGGAAACTACCCAAATGCCCAGCAGAAGGAGAATAAATAAATCGTAGTATAGTCACACAATGTCACCCAGCAATGAGAATGAAGAATCTACAACCTCCTGCAAAACTAAGGATGAATTTCACAAACATAATACTGAATGAAAGAAGCCAGACATGAAAGAATATACACTACACCATTCCATTTCTATTAAATATTTTAAAAGTACGCAAACTAATCTATGATGTTAGAAGTCAGGATAGTGGAAGGAGCACAGGATGGATGCTGGCAGTGCTTGGTTACTTGATCTAGATGCTATATGTGTTCAGCTTGTGAAAGTTCACTAAGTCGCACACTTAGGATATGTGCACATTTCTGTATGTATGTTATTTTTTTAATTTTTAAATTTTATTTTTTATACAGCAGGTTCTTGTTAGTTATCTATTTTATACGTATTAGTGTATATATGTCAATCCCAATCTCCCAATTCATCCCACCACCACCATGCCCCCCGCCACTTTCCTCCTTGGTGTCCATATGTTTGTTCTCTACATCTGTGTCTCTGTTTCTGCCCTGCAAACCGGTTCATCTGTACCATTTTTCTAGGTTCCACATATATGTGTTAATACATGATATTTGTTTTCTCTTTCTGACTTACTTCACTCTGTATGACAGTCTCTAGATCCAACCATGTCTCTACAAATGACCCAATTTCGTTCCTTTGTATGGCTGAGTAATATTCCATTGTATATATGTACCACATCTTCTTTATCGATTTCTCTGTCAGTGGGCAGTTAGGTTGCTTCCGTGACCTGGCTATTGTAAATAGTGCTGCAGTGAACATTGTGGTACATGACTCTCTTTGAATTATAGTTTTCTCAGGGTATATGCCCAGTAGTGGGATTGCTGGGTCATATGGCAATTCTCTTTTTAGTTTTTTAAGGAACCTCCATACTGCTCTCCATAGTGGCTGTATCAATTTACATTCCCACCAACAGTGCAAGAGGGTTCCCTTTTCTCCACACCCTCTGCAGCATTTGTTCTTTGTAGATTTTCTGATGATGCCCATTCTAACTCGTGTGAGGCGTTACCTCATTGTAGTTTTGATTTGCATTTCTCTAATAATTAGTGATGTTGGGCAGCTTTTCATGTGCTTCTTGGCCATCTGAATATCTTCTTTGGAGAAATGTCTGTTTAGGTCTTCTGCTCATTTTCTGATTGGGTTGTTTTTTTTAATATTGAGCTGCATGAGCTGTTTATATATTTTGGAGACTAATCCTTTGTCTGTTGATTCATTTGCAAATATTTTCTCCCATTCTGAGGGTTGTCTTTTCATCTTGTTTGTAGTTTCCTTTGCTGTGCAAAAGCTTGTAAGTTTCATTAGGTCCCATTTGTTAATTTTTGTTTTTATTTCCATTACTCTAGGAGGTGGATCAAAAAAGATCTTGCTGTGATTTTCGTCAGTGTTCCTCCTGTGTTTTCCTCTAAGAGTTTTATAGTGTCTGGTCTTACATTTAGGTCTCTAATCCATTTTGAGTTTATTTTTGTGTATGGTGTTAGGGAGTGTTCTGATTTCATTCTTTTACACGTAGCTGTCTAGTTTTCCCAGCACCACTTATTGAAGAGGCTGTCTTTTCTGCATTGTATACTCTTGTCTCCTTATCAAAAATAAGGTGACCGTAGGTGCGTGGGTTTGTCTCTGGGCTTTCTGTCCTGTTCCGTTGATCTATATTTCTGTTTTTCTGCCAGTACCATGTTGTCTTGATTACTGTAGCTTTGTAGTATAGTCTGAAGTCTGTGAGCCTGATTCCTCCAGCTCCGTTTGTCTTTCTCGAGATTGCTTTGGCTATTCAGGGTCTTTCATGTCTCCATACAAATTTTAAGATTTTTTGTTCTAGTTCTGTAAAAAATGCCATTAGTAATTTGATAGGGATTGCCCTGAATCTGTAGATTACTTTGGGTAGTATAGTCATTTTCAAAATATTGATTCTTCCAATCTGAGAACATGGTATATCTCTCCATCTGTTTGTGTCATCTTTGAATTCTTTCATCAGTGTCTTATAGTTTTCTGAGTACAGGTCTTTTGTCTCCTTAGGTAGGTTTATTCCCAGGTATTTTATTTTTTTTGTTGCAATGGTGAAAGGGATTGTTTCCTTAATTTTTCTTTCTGATCTTTTGTTGTTAGTGTATAGAAATGCAAGAGATTTCTGTGCACTAATTTTGTATCCTGCAACTTTACCAAATTCGTTGATTAGCTCTAGTAGTTTTCTGGTGGCATCTTTAGGATTCTCTATGTATAGTATCATGTCATCTGCAAACAGTGACAGTTTTACTTCTTCTTTTCCAATTTGCATTTCTTTTATTTCTTTTTCTTCTCTGATTGCTGTGGCTAGGATATCGAAAACTGTGTTCAATAATAGTGGTGAGACTGGACATCCTTGTCTCCTTCCTGATCTTAGAGGAAATGCTTTCAGTTTTTTACCATTGAGAATGATGTTTGCTGTGGATTTGTCCGCATATGGCCTTTATTATGTTGAGGTAGGTTCCCTCTATGCCCACTTTCTGGAGAGATTTTATCATAAATGGGTGTTGAATTTTGTCAAAAGATTTTTTTGCATCTACTGAGATCATCATATGGTTTTTCACCTTCAGTTTGTTAATACGGTGTATCACATTGATTGATTTGCGTATATTGAAGAATCCTTGCATTCCTGGAATAAACCCCACTCGATCATGGTGTATGATCCTTTTAATGTGCTGTTGGATTCTGTTTGCTAGTATTTTGTTGAGGATTTTTGCATCTATGTTCATCAGTGATATTGGCCTGTAGTTTTCTTTCTTTGTGACATCCTTGTCTGGTTTTGGTATCAAGGTGATGGTGGCCTCGTAGAATGAGTTTGGGAGTGTTCCTCCCTCTGCTATATTTTGGAAGAGTTTGAGAAGGATAGGTGTTAGCTCTTCTCTAAATGTTTGATAGAATTCGCCTGTGAAGCCATCTGGTCCTGGGCTTTTGTTTGTTGGAAGATTTTTAATCACAGTTTCAGTTTCAGTGCTTGTGATTGGTTTGTTCATATTTTCTATTTCTTCCTGATTCAGTCTTGGCAGGTTGTGCCTTTCTAAGAATTTGTCCATTTCTTCCAGGTTGTCCATTTTATTGGCATAGAGTTGCTTGTAGTAATCTCTTATAACCTTTTGTATTTCTGCAGTGTCATTTGTTACTTCTCCTTTTTCATTTCTAATTCTGTTGATTTGCGTCTTCTCCCTTTTTTTCTTGATGAGTCTGGCTAATGGTTTATCAATTTTGTTTATCTTCTCAAAGGACAAGCTTTTAGTTTTATTGATCTTTGCTATTATTTCCTTCATTTCTTTTTCATTTATTTCTGATTTGATCTTTATGATTTCTTTCCTTCTGCTAGCTTTGGGTTTTTTTTGTTCCTTTTTCTCTAATTGCTTTCAGTGCAAGGTTAGGGTGTTTATTCGAGATGTTTCCTGTTTCTTAAGGTAGGATTGTATTGCTATAAACTTCCTTCTTAGAACTGCTTTTGCTGCATCCCATAGGTTTTGGGTCATCGTATTTCCATTGTCATTTGTTTCTAGGTATTTTTTGATTTCCTCTTTGATTTCTTCAGTGATCACTTCGTTTTTAAGTAGTGTATTGTTTAGCCTCCATGTGTTTGTATTTTTTACAGATCTTTTCCTGTAATTGATATCTAGTCTCATAGGGTTGCGGTCGGAAAAGATACTTGATGCAATTTGAATTTTCTTAAATTTACCAAGGCTTGATTTGTGACCCAAGATATGATCTATCCTGGAGAATGATCCATGAGCACTTGAGAAAAATGTGTATTCTGTTGTTTTTGGATGGAATGTCCTATAAATGTCAATTAAGTCCATCTTGTTTAATGTATCATTTAAAGCTTGTGTTTCCTTATTTATTTTCATTTTGGATGATCTGTCCATTGGTTGAAGTGGGGGTCCCCTACTCTGCGTTACTGTCAATTTCCCCTTTTATGGCTGTTAGTATTTGCCTTATGTATTGAGGTGCTCCTATGTTGGGTGCATGAATATTTACAATTGTTATATCTTCTTCTTGGATCGATCCCTCGATCATTATGTAGTGTCCTTCTTTGTCTCTTGTAATAGTCTTTATCTTAAAGTCTATTTTGTCTGATATGAGAATTGCTACTCCAGGTTCCTTTTGGTTTCCATTTGCATGGAATATCTTTTTCCATCCCCTCACTTTCAGTTTGTATGTGTCCCTAGGGCTGAAGTGGGTGTCTTGTAGACAGCATATGTATGGGTCTTGTTTTTGTATCCATTCAGCTAGTCTATGTCTTTTGGGGGGAGCATTTGATCCATTAACATTTAAGGTAATTATCGATATGTATGTTCCTATTCCCATTTTCTTAATTGTTTTGGGTTTGTTATTGTAGGTCTTTTCCTTCTGTTGTGTTTCTTGCCTAGAGAAGATCCTTTAGCAGTTGTTGTAAAGCTGGTTTGGTGGTTCTGAACTCTCTGAGCTTTTGCTTGTCTGTAAAGGTTTTAATTTCTCCATCAAATCTGAATGACATCCTTGCTGGGTAGAGTAATCTTGGTTGTAGGTTTTTCTCCATCATTTTAAATATGTCCTGCAAGTCCCTTCTGGCTTGCAGAGTTTCTGCTGAAAGATCAGCTGTTAACCTTATGGGGATTCCCTTGTGTGTTATTTGTTGTTTTTTCCCTTGCTGCTTTCAATATGTTTTCTTTGTATGTAATATTTGACAGTTTGATTAATATGTGTCTTGGCGTGTTTCTCCTTGGATTTATCCTGTATGGGACTCTCTGTGCTTCCTGGAGTTGAATAACTATTTCCTTTCCCATATTAGGGAATTTTCAACTATAATCTCCACATATTTTCTCAGTCCCTTTCTTTTTCTCTTCTTTTTCTGGGACCCGTATAATTCGAATGTTGGTGCATTTAATGTTGTCCCAGCGATCTCTGAGACTGTCCTCAGTTCTTTTCATTCTTTTTTCTTTATTCTGCTCTGCAGTAGTTATTTCCATTATTTTATCTTCCAGGTCACTTATCCGTTCTTCTGCCTCAGTTATTCTGCTATTGATCCCTTGTAGCGTATTTTTAATTTCATTTATTGTGTTGTGCGTCATTGCCTGTTTCCGCTTTAGTTCCTCTAGGTCCTTGTTAAATGTTTCTTGCATTTTGTCTATTCTATTTCCAAGATTTTGGCTCATCTTTACTCTCATTATTCTGAATTCTTTTTCAGGTAGACTGCCTATTTCCTCTTCATTTGTTAGGTCTGGTGGGTTTTTATCTTGCTCCTTCAACTGGGGTGTGTTTTTCTGTCTTCTCATTTTGCTTCATTTACTGTGTTTGGGGTCTCCGTTTTGCAGGCTGCAGGTTCATAGTTCCCGTTGTTTTTGGTGTCTGTCCCCAGTAGCTAAAGTTGGTTCAGTGGGTTGTGTAGGCTTCCTGGTGGAGGGGACTGGTGCCTGTGTTCTGGTGGATGAGGCTGGATCTTGTCTTTCTGGTGGGCAGGTCCACGTCTGGTGGTGTGTTTCGGGGTGTCTGTGGCCTTATTATGATTTTATGCAGCCTCTCTGCTAATGGGTGGGGTTGTGTTCCTGTGTTGCTAGTTGTTTGGCATAGGGTTGTCCAGCACTGTAGCTTGTTGGTCGTTGAGTGAAGCTGGGTCTTGGTGTTGAGATGGAGATCTCTGGGACATTTTCGCCATTTGATATTATGGGGAGCTCGGAGGTCTCTTGTGGACCAGTGTCCTGAAGTTGGCTCTCCCACCTCAGAGGCACAGCACTGACTCCTGGCTGCAGCACCAAGAGCGTTTCATCCACACGGCTCGGAATAAAAGCGAGAAAAAGCAGAAAGAAAAAAGAAAGAGGATAAAATAAAATAAAACAAAGTAAGATAAAATAAAATTATTAAAGTAAAAAATAATTATTAGGAAAAGAATTTTTTTTAAAGTAAAAAAAACAGCGGACGGACAGAACCCTAGGACAAATGGTGAAAGCAAAGCTGTACATATAAAATGTCACACAGAAGCATACACATACACACTCACAAAAAGAGGAAAAGGGGAAAAAATAATGTATCTTCTTCTCAAAATCCACGTCCTCATTTTGGGATGATTCGTTGTCCATTCAGGTATTCCACAGATGCAGGGTACGTCAAGTTGGTTGCGGAGATTTAATCCGCTGCTCCTGAGGCTGCTGGAAGAGATTTCCCTTTCTCTTATTTGTTCGCACAGCTCCCGGGGCTCAGCTTTGGATTTGGCCCTGCCTCTGCGTGTAGGTCGCTGGAGGGCATCTGTTCTTCACTCAGACAGGACGGTGTTAAAGGAGCAGCAGCTGATTTGGGGGCTCTGGCTCACTAAGGTGGGGGGGAGGGAGGGGTACGGATGGGGGGCGAGCCTGTGGCAACAGAGGCCGGCGTGGCGTTGCACCAGCCTGAGGCACGCCGTGCGTTCTCCTGGTGGAGTTGTTCCTGGATCCCGGGACCCTGGCAGTGGTGGGATGCACAGTCTACGGGGAGGGGATGTGTGGACAGTGACCTGTGCTTGCGCACAGGTTTCTTGGTGGCAGCAGCAGCGGCCTTAGCGTCTCACACCCGTCTCTGGGGTCTGCGCTGATAGCCGCGGCTCGCGCCTGTCTCTGAAGCTCCTTTAAGCAGCGTTCTTAATCCCCTCTCTTGGCACACTGGGAAACAAAGAGGCACGAAAAATTCACTTGCCTCTTCGGCAGGTCCAGACTTTTCCCCGGACTACCTCCCGGCTAGCCATGGTGCACTAACCCCTTCAGACTGTGTTCACGCCGCCAGTCCTCTCCCTGGGCTCCGACCAAAGCCCAAGCCTCAGCTCCCAGCGCCCCCCCGCCCCAGCGGGTTAGCAGACAAGCCTCTCGGGCTGGTGAGTGCCGGTCGTCACCGATCCTCTGTGCGGGAATCTCTCCGTTTCCACCCCGCACCCCTGTTGCTGCGCTCTCCTCCACGGGTCCGAAGCTTGCCCCCTCCACCACCTGCAGTCTCCACCCGCGAAGGGGCTTCCTAGTGTGTGGAAACCTTTCCTCCTTCACAGCTCCCTCCCACTGGTGCGGGTCCCGTCCCTGTTCTTTTGCCTCTGTTTATTCTTATTTTTTTGCCTTACCCAGGTACGTGGGGAGTTTCTTGCCTTTTGGGAGGTCTGAGGTCTCCTGCCAGCGTTCAGTGGGTGTTCTGTAGGAGTTGTTTCACGTGTAGATGTGTTTTTGATGTTTCTTTGGGGAGGAAGGTGATCTACATGTCTTACTTTTCCGCCATCTTCCCCCCTCTCCTCACAACTCTTATTCAACATAGTTTTGGAAGTTGTAGCTGCAGCAATCAGAGAAGAAAAGGAAATAAAAGGAATTCAAATCAGAAAAGAAGAAGTGTAGCTGTCACTATTTGCAAATGATACGATACTATACATTGAGCATCCTAAAGATGCTACCAGAAAACTACTAGAGCTAATCAACGAATTTGGTAAAGTAGCAGGATACAAAATTAATGCACAGAAATCTCTGGCATTCCTATACACTAATGATGAAAAATTTGAAAGTGAAATCAAGAAAACACTCCCATTTACCATTGCAACAAAAAGAATAAAATACCTAGGAATAAACCTACCTAAGGAGACAAAAGACCTGTATGCAGAAAATTATAAGACACTGATGAAAGAAATTAAAGATGATACAAACAGATGGAGAGATATACCATGTTCTTGGATTGGAAGAATCAACATTGTGATAATGACTCTACTACCCAAAGCAATCTAGAGATTCAGTGCGATCCTTATCAAACTACCACTGGCATTTTTCAGAGAACTAGAAGAAAAAATTTCACAATTTGTATGGAAACACAAAAGACCCCGAATAGCCAAAGCAATCTTGAGAACGAAAAACGGAGCTGGAAGAATCAGGCCCCCTGTTATCAGACTATACTACAAAGCTACAGTAATCAAGACAGTATGGTACTGGCACAAAAACAGAAATATAGATCAATGGAACACGATAGAAAGCCCAGAGATAACCCCACGCACATATGGTCACCTTATCTTTGATAAAGGAGGCAGGAATGTACAGTGGAGAAAGGACAGCCTCTTCAGTAAGTGGTGCTGGGAAAACTGGACAGGTACATGTAAAAGTATGAGATTAGAACACTCCGTAACACCACACACAAAAATAAGCTCAAAATGGATTAAAGACCTAAATGTAAGGCCAGAAACTATCAAACTCTTAGAGGAAAACTTAGGCAGAACACTCTGACATAAATCACAGCAAGATCCTTTTTGACCCACCTCCTAGAGAAATGGAAATAAAAACAAACAAATGGGACCTAATGAAACTTCAAAGCTTTTGCACAACAAAGGAAACCATAAACAAGACAAAAAGACAACCCTCAGAATGGGAGAAAATGTTTGCAAATGAAACAACTGGCAAAGGATTAGTCTCCAGAATTTACAAGCAGCTCATGCAGTTCAATAACAAAGAAACAAACCACCCAATCCAAAAATGGGCAGAAGACCTAAATAGATATTTCTCCAAAGAAGATATACAGATTGCCAACAAACACATGAAAGAATGCTCAACATCATTAATCATGAGAGAAATGCACATCAAAACTACAATGAGATATCTTCTCACACCAGTCAGAATGGCCATCATCAAAAAAATCTAGAAAGAATAAATGCTGGAGAGGGTATGGAGAAAAGGGAACACTCTTGCACTGCTGGTGGGAATGTGAGTTGGTACAGCCACTATGGAGAACAGTATGGAGTTTCCTTATAAAACTACAAATTGCGGGAGAGGCCGCGGCGGTGAGAGGCCCGCGTACCGCAAAAAAAAAAAAAAAAAACTACAAATTGAATTACCCTATGACCCAGCAATCCCACTACTGGGCATATACCCTGAGAAAACCATAATTCAGAAAGAGTCATGTACCACAGTGTTCTTTGCAGCTCTATTTACAATAGCCAGGAGATGGAAGCAACCTCAGTGTCCATCAACAGATGAATGGATAGAGAAGATGTGGCACATGTATACAATGGAATATTACTCTGCCATAAAAAGAAATGAAACTGAGTTATCTGTAGTGAGGTGGATGTACCTAGAGTCTGTCATACAGAGTGAAGTAAGTCAGAAAGAGAAAGACAAATACCATATGCTAACACATATATATGGAACCTAAGGAAAAAAAATGTCCTGAAGAACCTAGGAGTAAGGCAGGAGTAAAGACACAGACCTACTAGAGAATGGACTTGAGGATATGGGGAGGGGGAAGGGTAAGCTGTGACAAAGTGAGAGAGTGGCATGGACATATATACACTACCAAACGTAAAATAGCTAGCTAGTGGGAAGCAGCCGCATAGCACAGGGAGATCAGCTCGGTGCTTTGTGACCACCTAGAGGGGTGGGATAGGGAGGGTGGAAGGGAGGGAGACGCAAGAGGGAAGAGATATGGGAACATATGTATATGTATAACTGATTCACTTTGTTATAAAGCAGAAACTAACACACCATTGTAAAGCAATTATACTC
>NW_006790779.1:1230565-1251386 GCF_000442215.2 Lipotes vexillifer | reverse complement strand
ATATATATAGTGCCACTCCCTTCTGGGTTGTAGAGTTTCTGCTGAGAAATCAGCTGTTAACCTTATGGGAGTTCCCTTGTATGTTATTTGGCATTTTTTCCATTGTTGCTTTCAATAATTTTTCTTTGTCTTTATTTTTGTCAATTTGATTACTCTGTGTCTTGGCATGTTTCTCCTTGGGTTTATCCTGTATGGGTTTTTCTGCACTTCCTGGACTTGGGTGGCTATTTCCTTTCCCATGTTAGGGAAGTTTTTGACTATAGTCTCTTCAAATATTTTCTCGGGTCCTTTCTCTCTCTCTTCTCCTTCTGGGACCCCTCTAATGCGAATGTTGTTGCGTTTCATGTTGTCCCGGAGGTCTCTTGGGCTGTGTTCAATTCTTTGCATTCTTTTTTCTTTTTTCTGTTCTGTGGCAGTGAATTCCACCATTCTGTCTTCCAGATCACTTATCCGTTCTTCTCCCTCAGTTATTCTGCTGTTGATTCCTCCGAGTGTAGTTTTCATTTCAGTTATTGTGTTGTTCATCTCTGTTTGTCTGTTCTTTAATTCTTCTAGGTCTTTGTTAAACATTTCTTGCATCTTCTTGACCTTTGCCTCCATTTTTTTTCTGAGGTCGTGGATCATCTTCACTATCATTATTCTGAATTATTTTTCTGGAAGGTTGCCTATCTCCACTTCATTTCGTTGTTTTTCTGGGGTTTTCTCTTGTTCCTTCCTCTGGTAAATAGCCCTGTGCCTTTTCATTTTGTCTATCTTGCTGTGAATCTGTATGTGTGTTATTATTTAAGATTAAGTTTAAAGATATTCTTATCACCGTGATAGGGAGAGAGTATGCTCCACCACAGATTTCCCATTTGCAAACAATTCTGGTGATCTAATATTTAACACTCTAGGGAGGAGTATCAGATCCTACCTACAGTTACAGCTCGTGGCTGCTCACAGAGCTTCATTGTGCTCAGTCCTTCCAGGAGTCAGTATACCCAACCCCAAAGAGAATGTAAGTAAGCCCTTGAACTAAACTTGCCTTATTTCTAGGACCAGTCCAGCCCTAGTCAGGTAATCTGTGAATTATAATCCATGGTGCCCAATCTATATGTGTTGTCTAACAATGGCCTGGCTTCATGGTTTGTAGGCTCAGAAGGAAGTGGATGCCATTGGTTAGCTAGCAAGGGTGCCTCAGGATAATCCTGCAAACTGCAGAAAAGCTGACCCTGAGCCGTCCTATCAGGTTTTTAAAGGGAAGGAAAATGAAGAGCTGTGGTTAAAGCAATTAGAGTCCTCCCTATATCTGCCTGTCTCCATATGCAGTCTGGTTAAATTAATCTACTTTCCCCTCCAGTCTTCCAGGATGTTACCTCGAAAAACAACATTTAGAGAGTCAGTAGAGGAAGGGCCTTTGAAAGAAGACAGAGAAGTATTTCTCAAAAAGATGGGAGATCAGGGTCCAAGAGCAAAGCAATCATCTCGTTGGCAGGTACACTTACACTGGTTTTCCATATATGTATTTTTTTTTTTATTAAAGGAGTCATCCAGTTTGCAGAACCAGTCTTCTTTGGAATATCTTTCTTTGGAAAATCTTTCTTCATTGGAACATCTTTAATGGCTCAGAAAAAAAGGGTTTTATTATTGAAATAGAATCTAGCAAATACCTCAAGCTGAGAAATGTTAGAAATATCTGTACTTCCACCCAACTGTATAGCAAACCTCCCACACTGCATAATTTGTTCTAAGGCTTGTTTTTTCCAGTCTTCAGCAATGTTTTCTATATGTCTTCCAAATATATTTGCTGACAAAGGAATGCATTTTTTTTTTTAAGGAATGCATTTTTGTTTGACATCAAGTTTTTTCTACACATTAGAGCAGCCAGTTTTACTGTGACTTGAAGAGCAGGTGTTTCTGCAATGAGACTTTTGGTTTTTCTCTATTGAATTGTAGCAACTCGAAAAAGGCTTCTAAACATTTATCATTTATGGAACGTTATTTTGTGAAGTGCAGGATTGAGTATCACATCTTGAAATGTTGCTGAAAAACATCAAAGAGATCTGTCTGCATGTTCTGAATGCTTCATTTTTAAGTATCATGGTAATTACAATAGCTTCATACCATCATTAGCTAATATCTCAAAGTACAATATATGCTCCAGGTGAAGTTTAATGCTAATAGCACATATTTCAAATAGTCTTCTTTGTGATCATTTTCGATTCAGCTGTCTTTTTGTCAAATCTAATGAGGCCATTATTGTTCACACCTGATAATGTGGCCGCTGCGGAACTTATACAAAGAGTAGAAGGGTCAGCTTGGCCACTTTTTTGGTGTTAGTTTGTGCTTATGGTATCTTTACTTTCCTATTTCATTGCAGGAAATGTTTTAAGCCACCTGCTGATCTTGTGAGCATTGGTTTAGTTAAAACTAGGTAATATAATCCACAAGGGCACTCATATAGGCCCAGGTATTTTACTGCAGTAAGGTGAAAGTAAATGAAAATATCAGGGGACCCAGGCCACCCTTCTCCATTGTAACGACTTGCATTCTGCCTTTGGAACACCTTGTACGCTTTATGTTGACAGAGACGGGGCACCAGGGTAATTTTGGAAATTATAGCTGGTTGTTAGTAATCCTTCCTTCCTTATTTTGTTTTTTTTTTCTTTTTTTTTCCGGTACGCGGGCCTCTCACTGTTGTGGCCTCTCCCGTTGTGGAGCACAGGCTCCGGATGCACAGGCTCAGCAGCCATGACTCACGGGCCTAGCTGCTCCGCGGCACGTGGGATCTTCCCAGACCGGGGCACGAACCCATGTCCCCTGCAACGGCAGGTGGACTCTCAACCACTGCGCCACCAGGGAAGCCCTCTTGTTTTTTAACATGAAAAAATAAATTTAGACACAAGTGTTGCTCTCTAATGGATTGTTTTGCGCATCCCACGTTAGAAAACCCTGGTCTCCATATTTTAAATCTTGCCCTTGGATCCATCCATGAGTGAAAGAATTGCATTCTCAGACTGAGTGTTTGACCCCTTGTAGAAATGCCTTTTTGAACTGCTTTTTGATTCTGGGGCTCTGCCTTACAGGGAGGGTGCTACAGAGACCAACATAAAAAACAGGATTGTCTTTATCAGGAGGATGTCATTGAATATGTTGGTGTCGCTCTGGCATCACCCAACACGCCCCTTATAAAGGCACCATGGGAGGAATTTCAATAAAAGCTTGGCATCAAAAAATGCTGTGCTTCTCCTCAGTATCTCTTTTGGGTTTTGCCTAAAGAGAATATTAACTTTGTCTTCCTCTTTGCTTTGACTGCTGGGAGCTTAAAGCCATTTTTGTGCCCTGCCCCCTGAAATGTAGAGGACCATGATAGACATTCCTGTGTGCTCATTTCACCCCGGGCCTTTTTTCAAAACCCCTCTTTCCATCCTCACCCACATGTTGTAACTATTATTTTAAACTTCCATTATTTTATTTTATTTTTTATTTTTTATGATGGCTTTTATTGTTAAATTAACTTTATCTTTCTTTCTTTCTTTTTTTTGATTTCTTGGCCACGCTGCATGGCATGCGGAATCTTAGTTCCCCGACCAGGGATCACATCCGCACCCCTGCAGTGGAAGCATGGAGTCTTAACCACTGGACCACCAGGGAAGTCCCAACTTTCATTTTGTTAAAAGTCACCTCAAGTCCTATAAGGAAGGAGATGGAGATGAATAAGAAATAAGATTATTATTGGTACTCATTGTAAACGCCTTGAGCTCAATTGCCTAAGAAAAAATTGATTTAGTGTATGGAATTTTTATCTCCAGGTAAAGATAATTATTTTCTATTGTGCCTAGCATCTATGCATTTCTTTTTTTTTTCCACATCTTTTTTGGCGTATAATTGCTTTACAACAGTGTGTTAGTTTCTGCTTTATAACAAAGTGAATCAGTTATACATACACATATGTTCCCATATCTCTTCCCTCTTGTGTCTCCCTCCCTACCACCCTCCCTATCCCACCCCTCTAGGTGGTCACAAAGCACCGAGCTGATCTCCCTGTGCTATGCGGCTGCTTCCCACTAGCTAGCTATTTTACGTTTGGTAGTGTATATATATATGTCCATGCCACTCTCTCACTTTGTCACAGCTTACCCTTCCCCCACCCCATATCCTCAAGTCCATTCTCTAGTAGTCCTGTGTCTTTATTCCTGTCTTACACCTAGGTTCTTCATGACATTTTTTTCCTTAAATTCCATATATATGTGTTAGCATACGGTATTTGTCTTTCTCTTTCTGACTTACTTCACTCTGTATGACAGACTCTAGGTACATCCACCTCACTACAGATAACTCAGTTTCATTTCTTTTTATGGCAGAGTAATATTCCATTGTATACATGTGCCACATCTTCTCTATCCATTCATCTGTTGATGGACACTGAGGTTGCTTCCATCTCCTGGCTATTGTAAATAGAGCTGCAAAGAACACTGTGGTACATGACTCTTTCTGAATTATGGTTTTCTCAGGGTATATGCCCAGTAGTGGGATTGCTGGGTCATAGGGTAGTTCTATTTGTAGTTTTTCAAGGAACCTCCATACTGTTCTCCATAGTGGCTGTACCAATTCACATTCCCATCCCCACCAGCAGTGCAAGAGTGTTCCCTTTTTCCACACCCTCTCCAGTATTTATTGTTTGTAGATTTTTTGATGATGGCCATTCTGACCGGTGTAAGATGATACCTCATTGTAGTTTTGATTTGCATTTCTCTAATGATTAATGATGTTGAGCGTTCTTTCATGTGTTTGTTGGCAGTCTGTATTATCTTCTTTGGAGAAATATCTGTTTAGGTCTTCTGCCCATTTTTGGATTGGGTAACCTGTTTTTTTATTATTGAGCTGCATGAGCTGCTTGTAAATTTTGGAGATTAATCTTTTGTCAGTTGCTTCATTTGCAAATATTTTCTCCCATTCTGAGGGTTGTCTTTTGGTCTTGTTTATGGTTTTCTTTGCTGTGCAAAAGCTTTGAAGTTCCATTAGGTCCCATTTGGTTATTTTTGTTTTTATTTCCATTTCTCTAGGAGGTGGGTCAAAAAGGACCTTGCTGTGATTTATGTCATAGTGGTGTTAGGGAGTGATCTAATCTCATACTTTTACATGTACCTGTCCAATTTTCCCAGCACCACTTATTGAAGAGGCTGTCCTTTCTCCACTGTATATTCCTGCCACCTTTATCAAAGATAAGGTGACCATATGTGCATGGGTTTATCTCTGGGCTTTCTATCCTATTCCATTGATCTATCTTTCTGTTTTTGTGCCAGTACCATACTGTCTTGATTACTGTAGCTTTGTAGTATAGTCTGAAGTCAGGCAGCCTGATTCCTCCAGCTCCATTTTTTGTTCTCAAGATTGCTTTGGCTATTCGGGGTCTTTTGTGTTTCCATACAAATTGTGAAATTTTTTGTTCTAGTTCTGTGAAAAATGCCAGTGGTAGTTTGATAGGGATTGCATTGAATCTATAGATTGCTTTGGGTAGTAGAGTCATTTTCACAATGTTGATTCTTCCAATCCAAGAACATGGTATATCTCTCCATCTGTTTGTATCATCTTTAATTTCTTTCATCAGTGTCTTATAATTTTCTGCATACAGGTCTTTTGTCTCCTTAGGTAGGTTTATTCCTAGATATTTTATTCTTTTTGTTGCAATGGTAAATGAGAGTGTTTTCTTGATTTCACTTTCAGATTTTTCATCATTAGTATATAGGAATGCCAGAGATTTCTGTGCAGTAATTTTGTATCCTGCTACTTTACCAAATTCGTTGATTAGCTCTAGTAGTTTACTGGTACCATCTTTAGGATGCTCAATGTATAGTATCATGTCATTCGCAAACAGTGACAGCTTTACTTCTTTTCTGATTTGGATTCCTTTTATTTCCCTTTCTTCTCTGATTGCTGTGGCTAAAACTTCCAAAACTGTGTTGAATAGGAGTGGAGAGAGTGCACAACCTTGTCTTGTTCCTGATCTTAGTGGAAATACTTTCAGTTTTTCACCATTGAGGATGATGTTGGCTGTGTGTTTGTCTTATATGGCCTTTATTATGTTGAGGAAAGTTCCCGGTATGCCTACTTTCTGGAGGGTTTTTATCATAAATGGGTGTTGAATTTTGTCAAACGCTTTCTCTGCATCTATTGAGATGACCATATGGTTTTTGTCCTTCAGTTTTTTAATATGGTGTATAACATTGATTGATTTGCGTATATTGGAGAATCCTTGCATTCCTGGAACAAACCCCACTTGATCATGGTGTATGATCCTTTTAATGTGCTGTTGGATTCTGTTTGCTAGTATTTTGTTGAGGATTTTTGCATCTATGTTCATCAGTGATATTGGCCTGTAGTTTTCTTTCTTTATGACATCTTTGTCTGGTTTTGGTATCAGGGTGATGGTGGCCTCGTAGAATGAGTTTGGGAGTGTTCCTCCCTCTGTTATATTTTGGAAGAGTTTGAGAAGGATAGGTGTTAGCTCTTCTCTAAATGTTTGATAGAATTCACGTGTGAAGCCATCTGGTCCTGGGCTTTTGTTTGTTGGAAGATTTTTAATCACAGTTTCAATTCTAGTGCTTGTGATTGGTCTGTTCATATTTTCTATTTCTTCCTGGTTCAGTCTTGGCAGGTTGTGCATTTCTAAGAATTTGTCCATTTCTTTCAGGTTGTCCATTTTATTGGCATAGAGTTGCTTGTAGTAGTCTCTCATGATCCTTTGTATTTCTGCAGTGTCAGTTGTTACTTCTCCTTTTTCATTTCTCATTCTATTGATTTGAGTCTTCTCCCTTTTTTTCTTGATGAGTCTGGCTAATGGTTTATCAACTTTTGTTTATCTTCTCAAAGAACCAGACTTTAGTTTTATTGATCGTTGCTATCATTTCCTTCATTTCTTTTTCATTTATTTCTGATCTGATCTTTATGATTTCTTTCTTCTGCTAACTTTGGGGGTTTTTTGTTCCTTTTTCTCTAATTGCTTTAGGTGCAAGTTTAGGTTGTTTATTCGAGATTTTTCCTGTTTCTTTAGGTAGAACTGAATTGCTATAAACTTCTCTCTTAGAACTGCTTTTGCTGCATCCCATAGGTTTTGGGTCATCGTGTCTCCATTGTCATTTGTTTCTAGGTATTTTTTGATTTCCTCTTTGATTTCTTCAGTGATCACTTCGTTATTAAGTAGTGTATTGTTTAGCCTCCATGTGTTTGTATTTTTTACAGATCTTTTCCTGTAATTGATATCTTAGTCTCATAGCGTTGTGGTCGAAAAAGATACTTGATACAATTTCAATTTTCTTAAATTTGCTAAGGCTTGATTTGTGACCCAAGATATGATCTATCCTGGAGAATGTTCCATGGGCACTTGAGAAAAATATGTATTCTGTTGTTTTTGGATGGAATGCCCTGTAAATGTCAATTAAGTCCATCTTGTTTAATGTATCATTTAAAGCTTGTGTTTCCTTACTTATTTTCATTTTGGATGATCTGTCCATTGGTGAAAGTGGGGTGTTAAAGTCCCCTATCATGAATGTGTTACTGTCGATTTCCCCTTTTATGGCTGTTAGTAGTTGCCTTATATATTGAGGTGCTCCTCTGTTGGGTGCATAAATATTTACAATTGTCATATCTTCTTCTTGGATCAATCCCTTGATCACTATGTAGTGTCCTTCTTTGTCTCTTCTAATAGTCTTTATTTTAAAGTCTATTTTTTCTTATATGAGAATTGCTACTCCAGCTTTCTTTTGGTTTTCCATTTGCATGGAATATCTTTTTCCGTCCCCTCACTTTCAGTCTGTATGTGTCTCTAGGTCTGAAGTGGGTGTCTTGTAGACAGCATATGTATGGGTCTTGTTTTTGTATCCATTCATACAGTCTGTGTCTTTTGGTGGGAGCATTTATTCCGTTTACATTTAAGGTGATTATCGATATGTGTGTTCCTGTTCCAATTTTCTTAATTGTTTTGGGTTTGTTATTGTAGGTCTTTTCCTTCTGTTGTGTTTCTTGCCTAGAGAAGATCCTTTAGCATTTGTTGTAAAGCTGGTTTGGTGGTTCTGAACTCTCTGAGCTTTTGCTTGTCTGTAAAGGTTTTAATTTCTCCATCAAATCTGAATGAGATCCTTGCTGGGTAGAGTAATCTTGGTTGCAGGTTTTTCTCCTTCTTTACTTTAGATATGTCCTGCCACTCCCTTCTGGCTTGCAGAGTTTCTGCTGAGAGATCAGCTGTTAACCTTATGGGGATTCCCTTGTGTGTTATTTGTTGTTTTTCCCTTTCTGGTTTTAATACTTTTCTTTGTATTTAATTTTTGACAGTTTGATTAATATGTATCTTGGCGTATTTCTCTTTGGATTTATCCTGTATGGGACTTTCTGTGCTTCCTGGACTTGATTAACTATTTCCTTTCCCATATGAGGGACGTTTTCAACTATAATCTCTTCACATATTTTCTCAGTCCCTTTCTTTTTCTCTTCTTCTGGAACTCCTATAATTCTAATGTTGTTGTGTTTAAAGTTGTCCCAGCGGTCTCTGAGACTGTCCTCAGTTCTTTTCATTCTTTTTTCTTTATTCTGCTCTGCAGTAGTTATTTCCATTATTTTATCTTCCAGGTCACTTATCTGTTCCTTTGCCTCAGTTATTTTGCTATTGATCCCTTCTAGAGTATTTTTAATTTCATTTATTGTGTTGTTCATTGTTGCTTGTTTCATCTTTAGTTCTTCTAGGTCCTTGTTAAATGTTTCTTGCATTTTGTCTATTCTATTTCCAAGATTTTGGCTCATCTTTACTCTCATTATTCTGAATTCTTTTTCAGGTAGACTGCCTATTTCCTCTTCATTTGTTAGGTCTGGTGGGTTTTTATCTTGCTCCTTCAACTGATGTGTGTTTCTCTGTCTTCTCATTTTCTTCATTTACTATGTTTGGGGTCTCCTTTTTGCAGGCTGCAGGTTTGTAGTTCCCATTGTTTTTGGTGTCTGTCCCCAGTGGCTAAAGGTGGTTCAGTGGGTTGTGTAGGCTTCCTGGTGGAGGGGACTGGTGCCTGTGTTCTGGTGGATGAGGCTGGATCTTGTCTTTCTGGTGGGCAGGTCCACGTCTGGTGGTGTGTTTCGGGGTGTCTGTGGCCTTATTATGATTTTAGGCAGCCTCTCTGCTAATGGGTGGGGTTGTGTTCCTGTCTTGCTAGTTGTTTAGCATAGGGTTGTCCAGCACTGTAGCTTGCTGGTCGTTGAGTGAAGCTGGGTCTTGGTGTTGAGATGGAGATCCCTGGGACATTTTCGCCATTTGATATTATGGGGAGCTCGGAGGTCTCTTGTGGACCAGTGTCCTGAAGTTGGCTCTCCCACCTCAGAGGCACAGCACTGACTCCTGGCTGCAGCACCAAGAGCCTTTCATCCACGCGGCTCGGAATAAAAGGGAGAAATAGTAGAAAAAAGAAAGAAAGATGATAAAAGAAAATAAAATAAAGTAATATAAAGTTACTAAAATAAAAATAATTATTAAGAAAAAAAATTTTTTAAGGTTAGAAACAAAAGCGGATGGATAGAACCCTAGGACAAATGGTGAAAGCGAAGCTATTCAGAAAGAATCTCACACAGAAGTATACACATACACACTCACAAAAGAGGAAAAAATAATCAGTCTTGCTCTCAAAGTCCACCTCCTCAATTTGGGATGATTCGTTGTCTATTCAGATATTCCACAGATGCAGGGTACATCAAGTTCATTGTGGAGATTTAATCCGTTGCTCCTGAGGCTGCTGGGAGAGATTTCCCTTTCTCTTCTTTCTTCGCACAGCTCCTGGGGCTCAGCTTTGTCTCTGCGTGTAGGTCGCTGGAGGGCGTCTGTTCTTCGCTCAGACAGAACGCAGTTAAAAGGAGCTGCTGACTCGGGGGCTCTGGCTCACTCAGGCTGGGGGTGGGGAGGGGCACGGAGTGCGGGTCGAGGCTGCGGCGGCAGAGGCTGGAGTGACGTTGCACCAGCCTGAGGTGCGCTGTGCGTTCTCCTGGGGAAGTGGTCCCTGGATCCCGGGACCCTGGTAGTGGCGGGCTGCACAGGCTCCCCGGAAGCAGGGTGTGGACAGTTACCTGTGCTCGCACACAGGCTCCTTGGTGGCCGCAGCAGCAGCCTTAGCGTCTCATGCCTGTCTCTGGGGTCCGCACTTTCAGATGCAGCTCGCGCCCTTCTCTTGAAGGCAAGAAAAAGTCTCTTGCCTCTTCGGCAGGTCCAGACTTTTCCCCGGACTCCCTCCCGGGTAGCCGTGGTGCACTACCCGCTGCAGGCTGTGTTCACGCCGCCAACTCCAGTCCTCTCCCTGCGCTCAGACCGAAGCCCAAGCCTCAGCTCCCAGCCCCGCTCGCCCCGGCGGGTGAGCAGACAAGCCTCTTGGGCTGGTGAGTGCCGGTTGGCACCGATCCTCTGTGCGGGAATCTCTCCGCTTTGCCCTCCACACCCCTGTTGCTGTACTCGCCTCCGCGGCCCCGAAGCTTCCCCCCTCCGCCGCCCGCAGTCTCCGGCAGCGAGGGGGCTTCCTAGTTTGTGGAAACCTTTCCTCCTTCACAGCTCCCTCCCACTGGTGCAAGTCCTGTCCCTATTCTTTTGTCTCTTTATTCTTTTTTCTTTTGCCCTACCCAGTTACGTGGGGAGCTTCTTGCCCTTTTGGGGGGCGTCTGAGGTCTTCTGCCAGCATTCAGTGGGTGTTCTGTAGGAGCTCTTCCACGTGTAGATGTATTTCTGATCTATCTGTGGGGAGGAAGGTGATGTCCGCGTCTTACTCTTCCGCCATCTTCCCCCTCCCTATGCATTTCTTAATTTTAAGAAGGTATTAATTGTAAGACACGCTTCCCTTTCAGAGGTGTTAAAGTGTCAGAAAATGGCCAACATGGATTTTAAGTTATTTATTGCACCACCCCTTCTAATCTCAGACATGTTCAAATGGGGGGGAGAATGTACATTTTAGTGTCAATGCAATGTGATATTATTTGTAGTACTAAGAGTCTTCCAGCTATTTGAAATCCACTGCTGTGGGGTTTGGAAGGTGGGCACGTGGGGGAGTTACGGATTATGGATGGTCAGTGTTTTAAGGGTATAATAAAATTCATAATAAAATTATGATCCCTGATCGCTGGAAGGGCAGTAATTACTAGCCTGACCTAGATGTGGGTGTTTACACATTGTTTTAAAAAATAGAATTCTTGTGAGGGAACTCTAGATAAAGTTGGAAAATGTGTTTTTTTAAAAAGATATTTAAGATAGTTTTTAGAGTACTATTGTTTTGCTTTTAACTAACTTCAAAATAATTATTCTCAGGGGCTTCCTTTGTGGTGCAGTGGTTGAGAGTCTGCCTGCCGATGCAGGGGACATGGGTTCGTGCCCTGGTCCGGGAGGATCCCACATGCCGCGGAGCGGCTATGCCCGTGAGCCATGGCCGCTGAGCCTGCTTGTCCGGGGCCTGTGCTCTGCGACGGGAGAGGCCACAACAGTGAGAGGCCCGCGTACCACAAAAAAAAAAAAAAAAAAAAAGAAAGAAAACAATAGGTCTATCAATAAAAAAAATAATGAAGTTGAATACTATTTAAATGATAAGATAAAATAATCATAATGTATTGAGTGAAAAAAACTGTCCCTGCAGTAAGATTCCAAAGTTGTTAAAATGTATATATAGCCTGTCAGAAAGCTTGAAAAAGAAGCGTAGAAAATGTTAATAATGATTGTATTTGGCAAGCAGATTTCTTACAAGTTTTGCCTTCCTCTCTTTATTTTCTCAAGTTCCTAGTAGTATATATCATGATGATAAGAAAAGTTATGGAACATTGATAAGTGTATTTATTTTTTATTATGTGAGTTTAATCTTTATCAGTAATCTTCATCTATAATCATTCTTTCTCTAGTTCTTTTATCAATAATCATTCTCTTTCCAGTGACTTTAAATTCCCCCATTCAACACATATTTATAGAGGACATTTTATACACCAGGTACTGCCTTAGGGAGTAGGGATATAGTAGTGAATAGAGCAGACTTAGTCCCTGTTTCTTTGGGTTTCCATAGTAGCTGGGGGAGACAGACCATAAATATACATTGTTTCCTCATCTGCCCACCAGGACCTCTCTTTAACCTGCACTCACCCCCTTAGCTGAATTAATGAATCTAGTCTAGTGGTTTTAAATAGCGTTTATATTCTGATTGCTTCTTAACCTGTATTTCTAGCTTAGTCCTCTGTCCCAGACTCCAGACTTGTACAACCAACTGCCTACCTGACGCTTCCACTTGGAGATCTAATAGGCATGTCAAATCAAGTGTGTGAAATTTTATTTTTTTCTTCCAGTTTTATTGAGATATACTTGACATATAGCACTATAAGTTTAAGGTGTACAGCATAATGATTTGACTTACATACGTTATGAAATGATTATCACAATAGGTTTAGTGAACATTTGTCATCTCCTGTAGATAGATACAAAATTAAAGAAATAGAAAAAAAATTTTTCCTTGTGCTGAGAACTCCTAGGATTTACTCTTCTAACTTTCATATATAACATATAGCAGTGTTAATTATATTTATCATGTTGTACATTACATCCCTAATACTTATTTATCTTATGACGGGAAATTTGTACCTTTTGACCCCCTTCATCCAGTTTCCCCCTCCACCACCGCTGGTAACACCAAATCTGATCTCTTTTTCTATGAATTTGTTTTTGAAGGATAATTTACCTACAACACTATGTTCCTGTTACACAATGTAGTGATTTGATATCTCTATACATTTCAGAATGATCACCACTGTCTAGTTATGATATGTCAACATAGAAAGATATTGCAGTTATTAAGTATATTCCCCACACTGTACATTTCATATCCATGACTCATTTATTTTGCTACTGGAAGTTTGTACCTCTTAATCTCCCTCACCTATTTCTTTCCTCCCCTCACACCTCTCTCCTTTGGCAACCACCTGTTTGTTCTGTGTATCTATAACTCTGTTTTGTTATGTTTGTTCATTTCTTTTTAAAATTCCATATATAAGTGAAATCATACAGTATTTGTCATCCCCTATCTGACTTATGTCACTTAGCATAAAACCTTCTAGATCCATCCATGTTGTTGCAGATGGCAAGATTTCATTCTTTTTTTATGACTGAGTAATATTCCATTGTGTACGCGCGCATGTGTGTGTGTGTATGTATACACATATATGTGTATATATGTATACACACATATTATATATATTTATATGTATATATACATACTACATCTTCTTTATCCATTCATCTATTGATGGTCCCTTAGGTTGCTTATGTATCTTGACTCTTGTAAATAAGGCTGCAATGAACATAGGGGTCCGTATATCTTTTCTAATTGTTGTTGTTTTCTTTGAATATATACCCAGAAGTGGAACTGCTGGATCATATAGTAGTTCTATTTTTAATTTTTTGAGGAACCCCCATACTGTTTTCCATAGTGGCTACACCAACTTACATTCCCACCAACAGTGCACAAGCATTCCCTTTTCTCCACATTTTTGGCAACACATGTTATTTCTTTTTCTTTTTGATGATAGCCATTCTGACAGGTGTAAGGTGATGTCTCATTGTGGTTTTGATTTGCATTTCCTTGATGATTAGTGATGTTGAGCATCTTTTTATGTGCCTGTTGACCATCTGAACGTCTTCTTTGGAAAAATGTCTATTCAGATCCTCTGCGCATTTTTTTAACTGGGTTGTTTGTTCTTTTGATGTTGAGTTGTATGAGTTCTTTGTGTATTTTGGATATTAACCCCTTATTTGATATATCATTTGCAAATATCTTCTCCCATTCAGTAGGTGATCTTTTCATTTTGTTGATAGTTTCCCTCACTCTGCAAAAGCTGTTTAGTGTGATGTCGTCCCATTTGTTTATTTTTGCTTTTGTTTCCCTTGCCTGGGAAGACATACCCCCCCACCCCCAATACCACTAAGATCAACGTCAAAGAGAGTACTGCCTTTGTTTTCTAGTACAAGTCTTATGGTTTCAGGTCTTATATTTAAGATTTTAATCCATTTTGAATTTATTTTTCTGTATGGTATGAGAGACTAGTCCAGTTTGATTCTTTTGCATGTAGCTGTCCAGTTTTCCCATTACCGTTTATTAAAGATATTGTCTTCTCCCCATTGTATATTCTTGCCTCATTTGTTGTAGATTAAACAAATCTATATAAATGTGTGGGTTCAGAAATGGAATTGTTGGGCTTCCCTGGTGGCGCAGTGGTTGAGAGTCTGCCTGCTGATGCAGGGGACACGGGTTCGGGCCCTGGTCCGGGAAGATCCCACATGCCGCGGAGCGGCTGGGCCCGTGAGCCATGGCCGCTGAGCCTGCGCGTCCAGAGCCTGTGCTCCGCAACGGGAGAGGCCACAACAGTGAGAGGCCCGCGTACCGCAAAACAAACAAACAAAAAAAAGAAATGGAATTGTTGATCTCCCCATCCTGTCCCTCCCACCCTCAAACCTACGCCTCCAGTGTCCTCCTCATCATAGGGAATGGCAATGCCATCTTTCCAGTTCTGCAGGCCAGTAACTTTGGCGTTATCCTCTCATTCTTTCACACGCTACATCCAATCAATTCCAAATTTTATTTATTGAGAATCTATTCAGAATCTGACCACTTCTTACCACTTCTACTGCCATCCCTCACCCTGGCCCCAGCCTCCATCTACTCTTGCCTGGTTATGATACCAGATGTCTCAGGGGTTTTCTTGCTTTTACCTTTGACGACTTGTAGTTTGTGCTCAATATAGCAGCCAGGTGGTCCTGTTAAAACTAAGTAGATCATATCACTCTCTGTTCAAAACTTGCTAATGGTTTCCATCTCCTCAGAGTGAAAGCCAGTCTTTATAGCATCCAAAAAACCCCACAGCGTTGGGTGCCTTCCATCGCCTTCCTTCAGCCTCACCTCTCTAGCTGTATTTCCTACTACTTTTCTTTTCTGCTCACTTCCTCCGGGCATACTTTCCTTCTTGTTATTCCTGGTAGAAGCCAGGCATGCTCCTGCCTCAGGGCCTTTGCACTTGCTGTTTTCTCTGCCTGGAGTGTTCTTTTACCACATGGCTCAATTGATCCTTTATATTTTTACACATATATCAACTTCCGTAACTATCCTATTTACAGTTATACCCCCTAACTCCCTTTCTCCCTTCGTTGCCTTATTTTTTTCCTATAGCACTTATCTCCTTTTAACATACTACACATTTTGCAATCTTTTTTTGTTGTTTATCATCTTTAAGCATCACAAAGGCAGGATTTTTTTCTGTGTTTTTTTTTTTTTTTCTGTTTTGTTCCCGTATGTATCCTCAGAACCTAAAATAATGCCTGGAATACAGTAAGAACTCAAGTAGTGTTTGTTGGGAAAATAAATGATGGGTGGATACTATGAAGACAATTTATTCTTTTTATTATTATTTTAAAAATTTATTTATTTTAGGCTGCACTGGGTCTTCATTGCTGCGTGCCGGCTTTCTCAAGTTGCAGCGAGCAGGGGCTGCTCTTTGTTGCAGTGCGCTGGCTTCTCATTGTGGTAGCTTCTCTTGTTGCGGAGCGTGGGCTTCAGTAGTTGTGGCACATGGGCTCAGTAGTTGTGGCGCATGGGCTTAGTTGCTACACGGCGTGTGGGATCTTCCCAGACCAGGGCTTGAACCTGTATCCCCTGCATTGGCAGGTGGATTCTTAACCACTGTACCACCAGGGAAGCCTGAAGACAACTTAAATGGTTTTTAAAAGCTCAAATGAGTTTTAAACGTTCCACATACCTGGGAATAATGTCATTTAACAGTGAGTTTATGGATAATACTTGTTATTTTTTAAAGTACTCATTTCCTGTTAAATAGCTTTTCCCGCTTACATTCAAGACACTTGATCCTTGGTTAAATTTCCTCCATCTCTGAATTCACAGGGTAGGAAATATTTCTTTAAATTTATTTTTAAATTAGACACATTGTATGAATGTGTTCTCATGGTAAAAAGTAAACAAAATAAGAGATATATACAGAGTAAACAATGAAAACATTCTTTCATCTCTTCTCGTGATGCTATCTTCTTCCCCATAGGTAACTCCAGTTAAAAATTTGTTGTGTATTTTTCTATGCCAGTGCTGTCCAATAGAACTTTCTGTGATGATTGGAATGTTCTATATCTGTGATAATATAGTAGCCACTAGCCACACGTGGTTATTGAGCATTTGAAATGTGGCTAGTGTTTTATATAAATTTAATCAATCATAACTTGAATTTTAATTGCTACATACAGTTAATGCTAGGCATTGGACCGCACAGTTCTAAACTGTTTCTATACAATTACTTAGTTCTCTCTCTCTTTAACCATAAATGACATCGTACTATATAACATGTATACATAGTAGACATATTGTTTTGTGACTTGCTTTTTGCATTGAACAAAATGTCTTCGAAATCGTTCCCTGTCTGTGCAGATGTATCTGTCTTGCTGTTTTTAATGGTGCCTATTACTTCATAATATGTGCATACCATACTTAGCTAAATGAAAAATGGATATTTCTGGGTGCTGAGCCGTGTACTGGGTCTCCTTTTCCTCGGCTCCACTGGCATCTGTGGAGGCTTTGCACCAGCTGCCTGATCTGAGATTCTATGCCATCAATAACACAGTCCAAGATTCCAGTGATTCATATGTGTTGGGCCTCTGGTCAACTCTAAGATCTACTTGTTCTTTCCTCTCTATTTTCAAAAGATTAATATTCTGATCCCAAATAAAATCAGGCCTTAAAAAAATATATTCAGTGACGGGTAAATACAGACCTGACAGCGTGAGACTAAGGGAAGAGTTTTGTGCCATCTTTTTGTGTTTCTGATTTTGCAGTTCTAAAGCTGGCCCGTCCTGAAGCAAAAGCCCTCCATGGGAGTAGATTCTTTCCGAAGTTCTGCTCTTGACTCTTGCATATCCTGACTAAAATGTTCTGTCGTAAAAGTCTTTCCAACTGGAAGACATTCTTGAGACAGTTACGGCTTTTTATTTTTTGGTACGCGGGCCTCTCACTGCTGTGGCCTCTCCCATTGCGGAGCGCAGGCTCTGGACGCGCAGGCTCAGCGGCCATGGCTCACGGGCCCAGCCGCTCCGCGGCACGTGGGATCCTCCCGGACCGGGGCACGAACCCGTGCCACCTGCATCAGCAGGCGGACTCCCAACCACTGCGCCACCAGGGAAGCCCTATGGCTTTATTAACTATGGGTAATTCACTTTTCAATTGATTTCTGTGCTTCTAACATGCCTCATCACCATTTGCTAGCTAAATTTATTGAGCCTGGCATCAGACTATTATATGTACTGTATCAGTCAAGTCCTGTCGAGACAAAGATGGCTTTCTCTAAAGGGGAAATTTGAAGAGAGGTTAACAAAGGGACCATTTGCAAAGGCATGGGAAGAGTTTAAGGAAACCTCAAGGCATAGTATGGTACCTGAGGCATAGGGACACTTGGGGGTTGCTACCCCTAGGCATGAAGGGGCAGGGGGAGAATGTGGTTACCAGAACCTCATGGAGCTGTGGCTTCCTATCAGGGAGGATGCCAGGGAGATGAGTATCCTGAGCTCATTCTTGTCCTACCCTCAAGTGTTTTGCATGCTTCCCATGGACCCAACCCAACTGGAAGCGGGAAGGCAAGGGAACTCATTGGTGCGGTCCATACACAAAGCCATACAGAGAGGAGTAGAGAAGGGGAGGAAAAAGTAGATTCTGGAGAGGCAGAAGGAAGATATTAATCACACATATGTCATTTTATTTACTCCTCACAGCAGCTTCATGAGATAGATCATTTTATTATTGTCCTTTTATAGATGAGGATACTGAAGGTTAGAGAGGTTAAAGAACACAGCAGTTTTCTAAAACTCAAATTTAGAAAATTAAATGGCTGGAGCTTCCCTGGTGGTGCAGTAGTTAAGAATCCGCCTGCCAATGCTGGGGACATGGGTTCCAGCCCTGGTCCGGGAAGATCCCACATGCCGTGGAGCAACTAAGCCCGTGCACCACAACTACTGAGCCTGCACTCTAGGCCTGGGAGCCACAACTACTGAACTCACGTGCTACAACTACTGAAGCCTGCGCACCTAGAGCCCGTGCTCTGCAACAAGAGAAACCACCACAATGAGAAGGCCACGCACTGCAACGAAGAGTAGCCCCCGCTCACCGCAACTAGAGAAAGCCTGCACACAGCAACAAAGACCCAACGCAGCCAAAAATAAATAAATAAATATTTTAAAAATTATTTTTTAAAAATCAAATGGCCATTGATTTATCGAAGTAGGATTTGAACTCAGGCCTGTCTGACTGGAGAGCTTCAGTGTAGCTAAAAAGAGCTTAGCTTTGGGGCTTCGCTGGTGGTGCAGTGGTTAAGAATCCTCCTGTCAATGCAGGAGACATGGGTTGGAGCCTGGTCCGGGAGGATCCTACATGCTGTGGAGCAACGAAGCCCGTGTGCCACAACTACTGAGCCCATATGCTGTAACTACCAAAGCCCGCATGCCTAGAGCCCATGCTCTGCAACAAGAGAAGCCACCACGATACGAAGCCCGCGTGCCACAACTAGAGAAAGCCCGTGCGCAGCAACAAAGACCCAACTCAGCCATAAATAAATAAATAACTTAGCTTAAACAAGCAACTCTGCAGTTGGCCTGTCACCATCAGCAGTACTATGCTAAGTTCTGATTGGTTGATTAGCTTGCTGTCTCATTGATCCAGTCGTCAGTCAGGGATGCCTATTGCATAAGTAGGGGTTCTGCCGACCATTTTTGCCCTCAAGTCATGTTTGTATTGTATAATTTATATAGTGCCTAATACCTTTTGTTTTAAGTAAATATTTGACAATGTCCAGTTGAACCTATTCTGCAAATGAAATGCCCAGTATCTAATCTTCCCCCTTTAAAAGCTCAATGGGTATATGGCTTTGGTATGGTACTACCATGTCGTTTACATAACCAGAACTTGCGTGACAAATAGGCAACATGTTCACATGCAATGACCGGGTGTTGTGAAATCTTAAATTAGGTAGAAAGAAGTTTTTTTGCAGTCTAGCTCCAAGTCTGTGGCCTGGCAAGGGCTTTGTACATGTAAGGTCCAGGGCTCTGGGCCAGGGCTTTGTTTTTTGGCTGCGCCCTGTAGCATGTGGGATCTTAGTTCCCCAACTAGGGATTGAACCTGTGCCTCCTGCCCTGGGAGTGCAGAGTCTTAACCACTGGCCCGCCAGGGAAGTCCTGGCCAGGGCTTCTTAACTCTTTAAAATCCTCACTCTCTTCTAGTAAACATAAAAATTTCATGGGCCTCTCTATCCCCAAATTTGGAATATGGCTTCCTAGGGGGGTGTAATCTATCCTCTGATGATCTCTACCAGTCAAGAGGCTTAATTTCTATGACTTGTAAGTTGAAAAGGGTAGAGTTTTTTCTCCATATATAAAATTACTAAAAATTGAATATGCCTTTTTAAACTAATACCTCCTCCCATTCTAAACAGGCCACCTTTCGCCTTTGAGGATTGCTGCCCCAGAGCCAATTCTGTTTTTCCCTTTCATATTTCCTTCTCCGACTCATCCATCCTACAAACATCTAGCATCATATGAAACACATAGCATGTGCTGGTAAACCCTTGACTGTGATCTGGTGATTCAGAGTCTGTAAGTCATCTGACCTACTTCACTAAGTCTGAGTAAAAATATGGTCCCTTGCTTTTGTTTTTTCAATTAATTGTTTGCCCCCCTCACTTTTCTAATTAGCAGGAAGCTCAGTATCTCCTTTTTGAGGCCCCTTTATCCTAATTGTCTAGGAATCCTAGCGTGTCCTCAGTTCAAAGGAAGCCAAAAAGGTAACTGAGCCTGAGGGATCTACGAGTGCTGTTGCTTCTTGCTGCCACTTGGTGTCACTGTTGAAGACAGGTCCTTTACAGTTCAGTGGAGGCAGTACCTGCCTCGCAGAGCTGTGGTATAAATTAAATGAGCTAATACGTTCGATAGCATATAGACGGATACATGGCACTAAGTAGGCACTTAAAGATTTTTACGTTATGTTATTGGGCCTCAGTTTTATGTCTTATGTAGGGCCTAGACGAGAGGGTCCCTGCAACCATTCCAGCTCTGGCAAACGGTGAGGAATAGATGAGGGCCTGGGTCCCCTGCAGGCTGGTATAGAGCCTGGAGGCCAGGTTCGACCAGTCCGTGTCCCTCTCTGGAGCCTCTGGCTCTCTTAATCCCATTGCCCTGAGGTTGGTCTGCCCTTTGTAGGTGGAGGAGCCAACTTGGTAGCATAGAATTCCTTCTAAATCAAATGATTTGCTCTGGCTCAGAGGAGGAGGAATACTGGGATGTTTAGGCTGAAAAAATACTGTCTCTGATCACAGGGCTGGTTGATGGTAGCTGGGCCTTAACCAAAGTCTTCCTGAGTGCAGAGCTTGAATCTCAGGTCAGGAAGTATTCTGCCTCATTTTGGAAGGCAGTGTTCTAGAGAACAAGGCTGTGACTCATTTATTTTTACGTTCTCCCCATTCTAA
Source organism: Lipotes vexillifer (assembly GCF_000442215.2). Taxonomy (NCBI): domain Eukaryota; kingdom Metazoa; phylum Chordata; class Mammalia; order Artiodactyla; family Lipotidae; genus Lipotes; species Lipotes vexillifer. The sequence goes on along the minus strand of NW_006790779.1, from coordinate 1,230,863 downwards.
GCACAGTGCCTTGTACATAACAAGAAATACCCCTTCTCCATGTCAACTGCTGTTAATGGTACAGACTCACAAGGATGCTGAGGAATACTCTCTGCTTTCCATCTCTTTGCTTCTCCCATTTTCCTACTTCTAGGCCACAATAATTAAGAACAAAATGTACAGTGCACATAAACCTTTTTTCACCTTTGAGTAACTACTGTTGCTTTACAACTTTAATTACCAGATTTCACACCCTCTGGAATACAGCTTTCTTAGAAAATGGCAACACCTTATATCTTTTTTTTTTTTTTTTTTTTTT
>NW_006790779.1:1216755-1230360 GCF_000442215.2 Lipotes vexillifer | reverse complement strand
TGGTACACGGGCCTCTCACTGTTGTGGCCTCTCCCATTGCGGAGCACAGGCTCTGGATGCGCAGGCTCAGCGGCCACAGCTCACGGGCCCAGCCGCTCGATGGCATGTGGGATCCTCCCAGACCAGGGCATGAACCCGTGTCTCCTGCATCAGCAGGCGGACTCTCAAGCACTGCGCCACCAGGGAAGCCCCAGCACCTTATATCTTTAATAAAGTTTGTGACTAGCACATAAAAGATCTCCAGTTAGTAATTTATTTCAGATCATGTGAAAAAGAGTCACTGTCCACATAGATTAAAGGTTAATCAGTCATTAATATCAGCTCACCCCATCTGCCAATTCATTTACCTATTTGGGTCGTGTCCTAAAAGTTCAGTCAAGAGTTTGCTTGTTTCAATGGGGAACTACACAATAGATATAATTATCACAACATATAGTACTATATATTATGACATATAATAATGAACCCTAATAGAAGCACTAAAAATTGCTCCAAGTCATTGAGTACCAGCTACTTTACGTACATGATCCCTATTTTTCACAACAACCCTACAAGATAGGTACTGATTTTACAGATAAAACTGAGTTTCAACTAAGTTGAGGAGCTTCCTTTCAAGAACACACAAAGTCAGATACATTTCTTGCCCCAAAGGCAGCCCCTGCTAAAGAGGCAGTGACAGGCCACCCGTGACCTTCCTTGCCACTCCCCCTCCCTTCACCAGCTACAGCCGGTGGGCCCCAGGTGGCCCCTGACTCAGCGCCAGCCAATCCCGGTTGTGGCCTGGTTTGAAAAGATGAGCTTGGCCAATCTGATCTTCCTTTAGGAATTGGAATTGGGAAACATGGAAAGAAGCAGCAAGTTGGTAGGAATGAATGAAGCTTGGGAGGGGAGGCTGAGGAAGCTGTAATGGGCCATATTCGAGCTGAAGTTTATCAGGGAGGAGAAGGCAGAGACTTTAACATAAGAAGGACATAGAGTAATCAGAGTAGGAGCAGCCAGGTCGACGCAGAGCGCTCTGGGGCTAATCCGCTGCCCCTTTCCTCCTTTTATCCCCACAGTTTCTGTGCCAGGGTAGCCGTAAAATAATCCTTCATCTCTTGAGCAACGTTTAGTATCAGTTCCTTTCTTTTTAAAACAATTTTATTTATTTTAAAATTTCTTTCTTCTACCTTCTACTTTTTAATTTAATTTAATTTTTATTTTTTGGCCACGCCACACAGCATGTGGGATCTTAGTTCCCCAGCCAGGGCGTGCGGATTGAATCCGTGCCCCCTGCATTGGAAGGGCAGAGTCTTAACCACTGGACCGCCAGGGAAGTCCCTAGTATCAGTTCCTTTCAACTAGGAGAGCCAAATTAGAACACAGCCTTTAAGTGCTGGAAAGAGAATTTGAACCCCCATTTTGTGGCTACAGAGCCTCTGCTCTTCTGGCTGCACCTGCACCCCTTTGCTACATCACGAACACTGCTGTAGCCCATCACGGCCCACAAGGTCACCTTACAGTATGTGAAAGAGAACCAATAACAGACTCACATTTCCAGAATCCATGTCTCAAGTCTTGGTTTGCTTTCAGAGTCCCGAATGGGAGGGTGGGGCTTAAGAAAGTCTCAGGCAGCTGGGAGGTCTCCAAAGAACCCTGGGGCAGGACTCCAGCTCCCAGGGTGGAAGGTGCTACAGTGGGGAGAGGGTGGGCGCAGGGCAGAGGAGAATGGGGGCTACTCCAAGGTAGGGACTGGTCTTATCTGTGCTTCTATCCCCAGTTCTAAGATAGTGCCTGACATATATTTGAATGAGTGAATGACTGAGTGAGTGAATGAGTGAATGAGTAAATGAATGGCAGAAGTGGGCCACAGCCCCCCCGTCACATATGTGGATCATTCTTCAGTCGAGTCTTCCCAAGTTAAGGAACACCTGTGTCTATCTCTAAGAAATAATTCATGCAACAATATGAGTATGCATGCAACAGTATGCTCACAGTGACTCGTCACCTTCAGCTTTAAAAATATTAAAGATGATGTAGCGATGACCATGGTAAGGACATGGTTCAAAGACTACAAATAGATTCGGGATTGCATTTGCCCTGTTTACAAAAATACTGCTCGCTTTGTCTTCCTCTGTCTAGAGAGTGAGGTTTTCATTTTAAGAGGCTGACTCAAAAATACAGGGCCACTTCCTGGGCAAGCTTCCAAGTGACTACATCTCCCTGACAGCGCTCCCCAGAGCCCCAGCGCAAGCTGCCTGGGGCGGGGCCTCCAGCCGTTGGTGGCTGTGGGGGCTACCAGAGGAGCAGTTATCTGCAGCCCGCCAGAAACGCTGTGCTTTTAGGCACCCCCCCCCCACGCCCCCCGGGCACAGATAACGGCTTTGGCCTTTGCGCTAAAGAGACGTCGGAGTTTGTGATTGGCCAGGCCGCTGTGTGTGAAATACAGATGTCTGCCACACTCCTGACTATGGCATTCCTTCCAGCCGAGTACCCCCGGGTGTGGGTAAGTCTGAATGTTTGAAGTCCGCCCTCCTTGTTGGTGAAATGCTCAAAGCTGAGCGTTGTGACTTTCCAGGGGCATGACTTAGCATATTTCTTAATCCTGCTAAGCCCCAGTTTCCTTTTCTGTGATATAGGGATGGTATTATCCTGCACTGTAGAAGGATAGAGTGCCTGTAGGAGGGGAGCAGTAGCTAGCCATCGTGGGACCACATCTGGTACCTGGCAGATAGTACACACTGAAGAGCTCTTATTTCTGAAGCATCATTCAAAACAAAAGGTTTCAGTGACAGCGTCCGTTTTTATTTCTAACAGTACAATATTTCTCCAAAAGACTCGGCACATACCTTCTACTTAATCACACGCGCGTAGTCAACAGAAATAAAATTCCAGGGGAAGTTAGTGCCAAAGGAAAGTTTGTCAGACTATATTCCCTTTCTCTTTTTCCCTTCTAGACCCTGACTGCACCTGCCCCATTTGCAGATGAAACCAGCTGCCAGTGCCAAGCACCCCATGAGAAACTGACCATTGCTCAGGCCCGCTTAGGAACACCAGGTGAGGCTATACTTCTTGTTCTGCGGACCGGCCCTGGCCTCACTTCTCAAGTGGCAGAAAGGCCATCATTATTTGAGCAGCACTGGCTTTGAATTGGAGAGATGAATTTAGAGATGACAGCACAGTGCCAGAAGGGTAAACACCGACGGCGATAAACTAGGCCAAGCAAAGTAGCCAAGGGAAAGCTACCACAGGATACGGGAGTTGGAGCCCAAGCGCTGCCATTTAGTCACTCTACTGCCTTGGGCGAGTCATGAGAACATTCTGAATCTGTTTCCTCATGTGCAAACAGGGCCAATGGTACCTGCTTCACAAGGTTTTTGTGACAACTAGATTGCGTTAAAAATACCATAGCGTTTTTTTTTTTAAACTGTGAAGTCGTAGACAAACCTATGCTACTGTAATTGTTATCATTCTTAAAAATCTGTGTTTTTTTAGCATCTTTATTGGAGTATAATTTCTTTACAGTGTTGTGTTAGTTTCTGCTGTATAACAAAGTGAGGCAGCTCTGTGCATGCATATGTCCCCATATCCCCTCCCTCTTGCGTCTCCCTCCCTCCCACCCTCCCTATCCCACCCCTCTAGGTGGTCGCAAAGCACCAAGCTGATCTCCCTGTGCTTTGCAGCTGCTTCCCACTAGCTATCTATTTTACGTTTGGTAGTGTATATATGTCAATACTATTCTCTTACTTCGTCCCACTTTACCCTTCCCCCTCCCCGTGTCCTCAGGTCCATTCTCTACCTCTGTGTCTTTATTCCTGTCCTTCCCCTAGGTTCATCAGAACCTTTTTTTTTTTGGATTCCATGTATGTGTGTTAGCATATGGTATTTGTTTTTCTCTTTCTGACTTACTTCACTCCGTACGACAGACTCTAGGTCCACCCACCTCACTACAAATAACTCAATTTCATTTCTTCTTAAGGCTGAGTAATATTCCATTGTATATATGTGCCACATCTTCTTTATCCATTCATCTGTCGATGGACACTTAGGTTGCTTCCATGTCCTGGTTACTGTAAATGGTGCTGCAATGAACATTGTGGTACGTGACTCTTTTTGAATTATGGTTTTCTCAGGGTATATGCCCAGTAGTGGGATTGCTGGATCATATGGTCGTTCTATTTTCAGTTTTATAAAGAACCTCCTTACTGTTCTCCATACTGGATGTATCAATTTACATTCCCACCAACAGTGCAAGAGGGTTCCCTTTTCTCCACACCCTCTCCAGCATTTGTTGTTTGTAGAGTTTTTGATGATGGCCATTCTGACTGGTGTGAGGTGATACCTCATTGTAGTTTTGATTTGCATTTCTCTAGGGATTAATGATGTTGAGCATCCTTTCATGTGTTTGTTGGCCATCTGTATATCTTCTTTGGAGAAATGTCTATTAGGTCTTCTGCCCATTTTTGGATTGGGTGGTTTGTTTCTTTGTTATTGAGCTGCATGAGCTGCTTGTAAATTCTGGAGACTAATCCTTTGTCAGTTGCTTCATTTGCAAATATTTTCTCCCATTCTGAGGGTTGTCTTTTCGTCTTGTTTATGGTTTCCTTTGCTGTGCAAAAGCTTGTAAGTTTCATTAGGTCCCATTTGGTTATTTTTGTTTTTATTTCCATTTCTCTAGGAGGTGGGTCAAAAAGGATCTTGCTGTGATTTATGTCATAGAGTGTTCTGCCTATGTTTTCCTCTAAGAGTTTGATAGTGTCTGGCCTTATATTTAGGTCTTTAATCCATTTGAGGTTTTTTTTTTTTTTTTTTTGCGGTACGTGGGTCTCTCACTGTTGTGGGCTCTCCCTTTGCGGAGCACAGGCTCCGGACGTGTAGGCTCAGCAGCCATGGCTCACGGGCCCAGCTGCTCCACGGCATGTGGGATCTTCCCAGACTGGGGCACGAACCCGCGTCCCCTGCATCGGCAGGTGGACTCTCAACCACTGTGCCACCAGGGAAGCCCTGAGTTTATTTTCGTGTATGGTGTTAGGGAGTGTTCTAATTTCGTTCTTTTACATTTAGCTGTCCAGTTTTCCCAGCACCACTTATTGAAGAGGCTGTCTTTTCTCCATTGTATATTCTTGCCTCCTTTATCAAAGATAAGGTGACCATATGTGCGTGGGTTTATCTCTGGGCTTTCTATCCTGTTCCATTGATCTATATTTCTGTTTTTGTGCCAGTACCATACTGTCTCGATTACTGTAGCTTTGTAGTATAGTCTGAAGTCCAAAGTCTGTGTTTTAAAACAGTTTCTCCAAGTGTGCCTTAAATTAAAGTGCCTGGGCTCTGCTCGAGGAATTTATTCGTTCAATCCTTTAGCCTATACCAGAGATGGTGAGCGAAGAGATTTAAAAAGAACTATAAGGTACCATCTCTGTTTCCCAAGAGCTTTCACTATAATTAAAGAGACAAGACAGCTAGATAGGAGATAAACACCCACCAGTAGCATGCATGCATGTGCTTAGGGGTTAAATCCTGCAGCACAGATGATAACTGACAGTTTTAAGAAGGGCAGATTCATTTCGCTTTGAGCAGTCAGGTAAGACCTGGTCCCAGACCTGAGCTGATCCTTTGGGGAGGAGTAAGATTTGTACTTTGTGGGCAGAAAATGGAAGGGTATTCTGGGCAAGTGGGACAGGACCAGCGAGGGCACAGAGATAGGGAATAAATCAGTGACGTTCCGGTTGATTGGGATGGAGTGAAAAATAAGACTAGTCCAGCAGGTAAGCCTTGAGCCATTTAAGATGGCATAATTTGACGGTTTCTACTCACCATTGCAAAAAACCAAACATCCCAAATGTAATAGAGTCCGTGGGACAAAGGACAGTTTGCTTAATAATAACAGCACATATTCATTAAGTGCTTTCTATTTACTCAGTTCTTTATCTGTATTGTCATTTCACTGTCACAGCTCTACGTGGTTGGTGCTTCTAGTATTTCACAGATGAGGAAATGAAGGCTTTAGAGAAGCTGTGACTCTGCAGAAGATCATTTAGCTAGTAAGTGGCAGTGGTTCTCACATTTGAATCTGCCTCAGAATAACCTAGAGGGCTTGTTAAAACACAGGTGGCTGGGCCTTGCCCCCTGATACAGTCCAACTGGGGTGAGGCCCAAGAATTTGCATCTTTAAGAAGTTCCCAGGTGAGGCTGCTGCTGGGGGACCACGCTTTCAGAACTATTGGTAAGTGTCAAAGCTGGGATTTGATCTCAAACCTGTATGTGCTCGAGCTTGATCTGTTGGCCATGATACTCTGCTTCCCCTTTAAGAATAGCTTGGAGGGAGTGAAGAGAGGAGCAGAGCAGGCAGAGTTAGTAAGCTTTGTAGAGACTTCTTGTGAGAAAGGCAAGAAGAGGCTTGAGGGGGTAGTTGAGAGCAGCTAAACCAGCCTGCAAAGAATCGCCTGGTAAGTTTGTAAGAAGCAGATGTTTTGCTTGCTCTCCCCCACCCCTAAGTCTGGGATGGGGACCAGCCACCTACATTTTTAACAAATAGTCCAGATGATTCTGAAGTTGCTGGTCTACAGATCATACCCTGAGAAACGGTGACCCAGCAGCAAATCTGAAAGATGCAATGCAAGTCCAGGTGGTTATGAAGAGAGCAGATTTGACCTCAAGTTAAAGGATGAGCTTTAGACCTGAACAGAAAAGGATCCTACTTTTCTAAGGGAAAGGAAAGGGGATTTGAACTTACTCTCCATCTGCTGGGCGCTATGCCCTGTATGTACTCTATTTAGTCTTTGCAAAAACTGAGTGAGGTGGGTATTTGCGGACAAGGCAAATGAGACTTGGAGAACTGAAAAGTGGTTTGTCAAATGTCCTAGCTGACTGGGTAGAGCTGCGATTCGATCTCAAGTCCCTTTCACCTCATACCCCTGCTTTGTCCATTACAACGGATTGCCCTGTGGAGCACGTGCCACAGCAGTCCGTGGAGCTCAATGAGAACATGCTCAGACTTTGAACCGGAGGGTGGCAGGTGTGTGAACAAGACAGATGGAAGCTGTGATCTTCTGTAGTGGCAGGGCTGTCTTGATGCCCACTGCTGTTTCACCAGCACCTAGAGAAGCACTGTATGCTCCGTCAATACTTTGTGAGTGAATGACTGAATGAACGAACGAATGAATGAAAGTTTGGGACAACAGAAGGAGCTCATCATTAGGAGAGAGAATCAGAGAGAGTTTGACCTGATGCAGCCTGCTTGGGTGGGATCGGGCACCTGTAGGCTGTCTAACTGCCACGTGGTTTAAAGCCCGAGAATCTAGCTAGAATAAGATGGTGGTGCATATTGAAATACCTGTGTGGTGGGCTCTGGGGAGCACAGGTCACTACAGGAGGGATGAGATGGAGGAAAGGTGAACGACTATTCTCAGAAATTCTCCCCTCTTATCTCAGGTGATGACACTGGCAAGTTATCCAGGAGAATTGGGATGTTGGTGGGCATCTGGCCGAGGGAACTTCTGTTAGAAATTCCTTTATTTAGAACTTCTAACATCAGTGTTAAAATGTGACAAGAAGTTGGTTCTTTGATTACTTACAAGGCACATATTCGTCTTAGACCACACTCTGATAATCTCTGTTTTATTACAGCAGTGGTCCTCAAACTTTAACTTGCTTAGAATCCCCTGGAGGCCTTGCTAAAACTGAGTGCTGGCCTCCACCCCCAGAGTTTCCGATTCAGTACGTCTGGGTGAGGCTCAAGCTTTTGTATGTCTAACAAGTTCCCAGGTGATGCTGATGCTGCCTGTCCTGGGACCACACTGCAAGAACCACTGCTTAAGAGTAACTGTTGGCTATTTTAAATAGTGCTGCAATGAACATTGTGGTACATGACTCTTTTTGAATTATGGTTTTCTCAGGGTATATGCCCAGTAGTGGGATTGCTGGGTCATATGGTAGTTCTATTTTTAGTTTTCTAAGGAACCTCCATACTGTTCTCCATTGTGGCTGTATCAATTTACATTCCCACCAACAGTGCAGGAGGGCTCCCTTTTCTCCACACCCTCTCCAGCATTTATTGTTTGTAGATTTCTTGATGATGGCCATTGTGACTGGTGTGAGGTGATACCTCAGTGTGGTTTTGATTTGCATTTCTCTAATGATTTGTGACGTTGAGCATCCTTTCATGTGTTTGTTGGCAATCTGTATATCTTCTTTGGAGAGTGGACTTGAGGACACGGGGAGGGGGAGTGGTGGGCTGGGACAAGGTGAGAGAGTGGCATGGACATATATACACTACCAAATGTAGAATGGATGGCTGGTGGGAAGCAGCCGCATAGCACAGGGAGATCAGCTCTATGCTTTGTGACCACCGAGAGGGGTGGGATGGGGAGGGTGGGAGGGAGCCGCAAGAGGGAGGGGATATGTGTGTACGTATGGCTGATTCACTTTGTTACGCAGCAGAAGCTAATGCACAATTGTAGAGCAATTATACTCCAATAAAGATGTTAAAAAAAAGTAACTGTTGGTAGTGGTTGGAGGGAGTGTCATGAAGATTATCTAAATATAATTGTTGGAGCATTGTCCTGTTACTAGAGAAGCTCACAACGTTTTAAAAATATCTTGCTGACTATTATTTAAGAAAACAAGAAAAACATCACTACTTTTTTGAAATGTTTGGTAGTTTTCAAGACTAGGAAGCAATTACCTTTCTGTGGCGCCGTCTTGAGCATCCCTTCAAAAAGACAAAAGAGACCTGTATTGGGGGTTCATAATGAGCTTCAAGATTATAGTTGCAACTGAAGTCTTTCACTAACTCCTTCTCTAGCCCATTTTATGACATCATACAATTGCCTACGTTATGTTTCGCGGTCTTAGGGCTGCCCAAACAGGATCTGCTGTATAAATTCTAAAAGAGGCTGCTCATAGCTTTTAGCTCCTGGACCTCATCTGTGAGGTCAGAGGGTGATGAACCTCAAGAGAAGGAGCACAATAGAGCAATTGGAACTGGCACCTTCTTTTTTTAAAGTTAATTAATTAATTTATTTTTGGCTGTGTTGGATCTTCGTTGCTGCGCGTGGACTTTCTCTAGTTGCGACGAGCGGGGGCTACTCTTCGTTGTGGTGCATGGGCTTCTCACTGCGGTGGCTTCTCTGGTTGCGGAGCACAGGCTCTAGGTGTGTGGACTTTAGGAGTTGTGGCGCATGGGCTCAGTAGTGGTGGCTCGCGGACTCTAGAGCGCAGGCTTGGTAGTTGTGGTGGCCGGGCTTAGTTGCTCCGCAGCATGTGGGATCTTCCCGGACCAGGGCTCGAACCCGTGTCCCCTGCACTGGCAGGCGGATGCTTAACCACTGCGCCACCAGAGAAGTCCCAGAACTGGCACCTTTTAAAAAAAAATTTTTATTTAAGTATAGTTGATTTACAAGGTTGTGTTAATATCTTCTGTACAGCAAAGTGACTCAGTTATACATACATACAGATACACACACACACACATATTCTTTTCCATTATGGTTTGTCACAGGTTATTGAATATAGTTCCCTGTGTTATACAGTAGGACCTTGTTGTTTATCCATCCTATATATAATAGTTGGTCTCTGCTAATCCCAAACTGCCATTCCTTCCCTTCCCTACCCCTCCTCCCCCTTGGCAGCCACAAGTCTGTTCCCTATATCGTGAGTCTGTTTTTGTTTTGTAGATGTGTTGATTTGTATTGTATTTTAGATTCCATGTACATGGTATTTGTCTTTTTCTGTCTGACTTACTTCGCTTAGTGTGAGAATCTCTAGGTCCATCCATGTTGCTGCAAATGGCATTATTTCATTCTTTTTGAAGGCTAAGTAATATTCCATTGTATATATGTACCACATCTTCTTTATCCATTCATCTGATGGACATTTAGGTTGCTTCCATGTCTTGGCTCTTGTAAATGGTGCTGCTGTGAACATAGGGGTACATGTATCTTTTTTTTTTTTTTTTTGGCCTCTCACTGTTGTGGCCTCTCTTGCTGCGGAGCACAGGCTCCGGATGTGCAGGCTCAGTGGCCATGGCTCATGGGCCTAGCCGCTCCACGGCATGTGGGATCTTCCTGGACCGGGGCACGAACCCGTGTCCCCTGCATCGGCAGGTGGACTCTCAACCACTGCACCATCAGGGAAGCCCTGCATGTATCTTTTTGAATTAGAGTCTTGTCTGGGTATATGCCCAGGAGTGGGATTGCTGGATCATATGGCAACTCTATTTTTAGTTTTTTGAGGAACCTCCGTACTGTTTTCCATAGTGGCTGCACCAATTTACATTCCTACCAGCAGTGTAGGAGGGTTCCCTTTTCTCTGCCCCCTCTCCAGCATTTATTTGTAGACTTTTTAATGATGGCCATTCTGAGTTGTGTGAGGTGATACCTCACTGTAGTTTTGATTTGCATTTCTCTAATAATTAGTGATGTTGAGCATCTTTTCATGTGCTTTTTGGCCATTTGTATGTCTTCTTTGGAAAAATGTCTATTTAGGTCTTCTGCCCATTTTTCAGTTGGGTTGTTTGTTTTTTGTTGTTGTTGAGTGGAACTGGCACCTTTGATCTTAGCTCAAATAGTCCAGCTGTGGAGGTATGACCCTCTAAGGTTTAGTATGTATCCTGAGACAGAGAAAATCAGTAATCTGCCTGGAGATAAAGGAAAAGCCCAAGTGATTGCTTCATAGGTTCCTTTTCATTAAAGCTGACATTTTTTCTTAAAGGGGAACTCAGTTCTGATTTCCTATTTTCCTTCGCAGAAAGGGAATTTGTATTATTCTGTTCACACAGTGATATGTGTAGTTTTCCAAATTCATTTTTCAAGAGCCACCTGAATGAATTTTGCCTTATTTCTGTGCCACCTGTACTGTAATTTACTTAATTTTTTAAAAAAATGTACTCTTTCTTTTTTTAACTTAATGTATTTTAAAAAGCAAACATCAATCATCATTTACTGAAAAGAGCATCGCTGGCTATAAGTAGAAGGAAATGATTAAGTTTATATAAAACTATGTAAACTTTGTGAGATAGGTAACTATTAGATTTTAAAAGGTTAAATTTTGTGCCACCTCTTTTGCACATCAGCTGTACACAAAAACAATACCAGTTACCATAATTACTGGACATTCAGTAACAGTCTGTCTTTCTCTCTCTGTCTTTTTTAAAAGACTCCATAATGGCATGTCGTTTTCTAGAAGGCATCATGAGTTAGAATAAAGAGCAGTGGAGTTCGGTTTGCACTCACACTCCATGATAGGTTGGTTGTATGATGCTGGGTAAGCTGCTCAGGTTTGCTGAGCTTCCATTTTCCCCTCTATGAGAGGGGATAGTAAGTCCACTCTCCTATACCTATCTCACAGACTTGATGGAAAGATTAAGTGAAATACATGTGCTCTGTAAATCATATGTACTTTTAAGGCATTGTTAATAAGCTGCATTTTAAGAGCCATAATAAAAAATGAATAATCACCCTTTTATTGTTGCCTGAATCTGAAACAATACCAAGAAACACCATAACATGCCCTACAAAAATGTGAATTCAGATGTACTGTAGTTGGTGACTGCCTCCTATCTTGCCGTATGGTATGTGTATGTTTAACTTTTTAACCAACTGCCAAACTGCTTTCCAGTGTATTTGTACCATTTACATTCCCAGCAGCAGTGTATGAGAGTTCCAGTTGCTCGATATCCTCATCAGCACTTGGTATGATCAATAGTTTTTAAATTTTTAGTCATTCTAGTGAGTATGAAGTATTATCTCACGGTTGCTTTAATTTGTATTTCCCTAATGACTAATGGTATTGAGGATCTTTTCATGTGCTCATTTGCCATTCGTCGTCTATTTATTTTCTTTGGTGAAATATCTGTTGAAATTTTTTTGCCCTTTCTGTAGCTTTTTTTAATTTTTCGATACGCGGGCCTCTCACTGTTGTGGCCTCTCCCGTTGCGGAGCACAGGCTCCAGCTGCGCAGGCTCAGCGGCCGTGGCTCACGGGCCCAGCCGCTCCGCGGCATGTGGGATCTTCCCAGGCCGGGGCACGAACCCGTGTCCCCTGCATCGGCAGGCGGACTCCCAACCACTGCGCCACCAGGGAAGCCCTTTTTTGCCCTTTTAAAAATGAGTTGTTTATCTTATTATTGAGTTTTGAGGGTTCTTTATATATTCCAGATACAAGTCTTATATCAGATACATATTTTGCAGATATTTTCTCCATAAGACTTGCCTTTTCATTTTTGTAAAAATGTCTTTTGAGGAGTAAAGGTTTTAAATGAGGTTTCATGTATAACTTTTTTTTTGTTTTATACTATGTCCTTTTTGGTTCCTATTTAAGAAATTTTTGTCAAATTCAAAGTCACTAAGATTTTCTCCTGTTTTCTTCTAGAAGTTTTGTAGTTTTAGCTTTACGTTTAGGTCTATGATCCATTTAGAGTTAATTTTTGTATATGGTGTGAGATGCTATGTAACATATTACCACAGACCTAATGGCTTAAAACACTGCACATTCATTATGTCACAGTTTCCATGGATCAGGAGTCCATGCCGGGCTTAGCTGAGTCCTCTGCTCAGGGTTTCACAAGGCTGTATTCAAGGTGTCACCCAGGGCTCAGTTCTCATCTGGAAGCTTGACTGGTGGATCTGGTAGATCTGCTTCCGAGCTCACTCAGGTTGTTGGCAGAAGTTATTTCCTTGTAACTCTAAGACCAAGGATCTAGCTTCTTGCTGGTTGTCAGCCAGAGACCACCCTCAGCTCCTAGAGGACACCTGCAGTTCCTTGCCACATGGCTCTCTCAAAATATGGCAGCTTGCTTCTTCAAAGCCACAAGGAAGAAAGAATGAGTCTGCTAGCAAAATGGGGTCTTATATACTATAACATAATCATGGGAGAGACATCTATCACCTTTGTCATATTCTCCTGGTTAGAAGCAAGGCATGGGTCCCACTCCCACTTCAAAGGGAGGGGGTCTCACAAAGGTGTGAACAGCAGGAGGTGTGGGGGTCAGTGGGAGCTACCTTAAGGTCTCTCCACCATGGCCATGGAATAGGTGTGCTCCATCTTTTGATCATTGCCAAACCTCTAGCTTCACAGGCCGGTGGTTCCCAGCACAGACACTCGAGAGAGTCCCCAGATGCCTAAAAGGATGTCCAGAAAAACTTCGAACAAAAGAGTAAAACAAATAAACATACCAACTGACTTACAAAGCCACAGTCTATTAAAAAATATTATGGAGAATTTCAAACATTCACAAAAGTAGAACAATATAATGAACCTTCATGTGTCCATCACCCATACCTGACAACCACCATCCTGTAGCCTTCCCTCATCAACTCTCCCCTCTTGAATTATTTGAAACAAAATCCCAGGCTTCCTTTTATTTCATCCATAAATACTTCTGTATATATGTCTTAAAAAATAAGAACTCTGGGTTTTTTTTAAGGCATAACCACTATATCATTATCTCCCCTAAAAAATTAACAGCAATTCTTTAATATCATCAAATATCCAGTGTTCCAATTTCCAGTTATCTTATGTCATCATTTATTTATAGTTTGTTTGAACCCAAATCCAAATACTGTCTATATATTACAATATGTTGAGATGTTTTTTAAATATCTTTTAATCTCCAAGTCCCCCCCCCCCC
>NW_006790779.1:1213373-1216568 GCF_000442215.2 Lipotes vexillifer | reverse complement strand
TCTCTTTCCCTCTTCTATTTTTTCTTGAAGTTTATTTATTGAAGAGATCAGGGACTTTTTTTTTTTTGGTCCTGCAGAATTTCCCAGTCTAGAAATTGCTGACACACTACAATTTTTAAAAGTGAGCTTATTGCAAAATCAACTCCACAAATGCTCTTCACAGACTTACTAAATGGCCTTTTTTCTCTGTAATTATATCGTCTTTCTTTACTTTTCTTTCCTCCCTGCTTCCTGAATTTATTTATCTTGATCACTTTTGAATCAATCACAAAAAGTTTTGCAAAACTGCCATCTGCTTCCCCCTGGGGTTTATATCTTAAAACAAATTTTCCTCAATTGAATTCAAATTGAATAAGAGCTTTGAAACCAAGGATCCCTCATTAGACAGTTGGTTATTTCAGAGTATTTTCTATTTACTGTGCCTTATTTAGAATACAGTATAATCCTGTGAAGGCAATTCTCTTTGTTCAAAACGGTGTATAACTGGGAATAATTGCAATTCCCTATCTGACAGAAAGTCTCTCGAGTTCTTTTTATTAGAGAAATTTAATTTATTAGAAACATTGCACCATCTGAACATATTAATGTAATATTCCTTTCAATTTATGTTCTAAATTAATGAGGTTGTATTACATCAAGAAATAATCACAATTTTAAATCTAAGCCTTAAAGATCATTCAACAGAAGTGTGCATTGATTTCTTTTTTTAAAATTTATAACATCAATATAATACATGCATCTAGTTTAAAAAGTTAGTAGGACTCTTAGGCTCGTAAAACAAACAAACAACCCAGCAATCGCTTTCCCTCCCTGCCCCACCTCTGATTCTTGTTCTCTGTAGATATTCAGCACTTGACAATCAACTTTCCAAAATGTTGTTGACATCTCTAATCCACTGTCACTGCCTTTCTTGTTTCATCTGCCCTTGGGGGATTATCCCTTTTTAATTCTTTCTCTGTAATTCTTGTGGTGTTAGAGCGGAAGTGGAGATAAGTGTGTGTGTGTGTTCAGTTTGCCACGTTTAGTTTGTCGTTCGCCGTATTTTCCTTTTCTAATTCCTTTGCTGAGAATCCAAAATGGTGTAAAAGTTGGCACCCAGCCCCTCTACCTCCCTATGTCTCCCTCTTATTGGAGGGGATGGGTCTCTGGCTGACTCAGCAAAAGTGTCATCCTGCAGTTCCTAGTGCAGTCTCCTGGCTCCCGGGAAGCTCTGGTGAAGTGTGTCCCCCTTCCTCAAGAAATGACACTTCCCAAGCACTGTATGCCACAGTGAGAATGTCTGTTGTGGCCGATTTGCTCTTGACCCTTCTCCCTAGGGATGACTGTAGTGGGGGTCACTCGCCTCCAACCCTGAGCAACCCCCCATGTAACTTTTGCTCCCTGACACTCCTCCCCTTGGGGCATGTATGCCCCGCCCCATGTCTTAGGATACCAAAGCGAATAGGGAGTGACCTTTGTGCAGTGTATGCTGGTAAATGTTTAACAACTGGCCCTCCAGGGGGAAATAAGCCCTGATTTGAGCATTTGCCAATCTCTATGGTGTAAATCCTCCTACCAAGGCTGATTTTACGCTGCCACGGTGACTTGGAAGAGGTGCACAGCTGTGTCTTTGCCTTTGGGAATAGGACTCAGGGGTCTTAGTTCAGGACTGCCAGACTCAAGGATGAAGTCATTTGTCCTTTTCATTGGGCTCCTCAGTCCTCCTACCTCGATATTCCTGCTAGGCTGACTCTGTCAATCCTCTGGTTATGTCTGGTGTGTCTGAATCTGCCAGCTCAGCCACCTGAGACTCTACTCTGGATCAAGAAAACTCCCCAGTGCTCTACGGCTAAAAAATGTGTGTTCTGGGTCAACCTTAATTTTGTTATGTTTTTACTCTGCTTTGATGTCCTTAGAAGAACCTCTTGGTAAAGTTAATTTCGTGCACTAATATGAAACTGATGGTATGTAGACATTGTGTTTTCTCCAGGTAAACCTTATTACAGCGCTGTACTGATGGAAGGATCAGGTGACTGGGATTCCTTACTCTGCAGTTCTGTTGATGATGTTTTCTTTCTTCCACAGTTGACAGACCTGTCAGAGTATACGCAGATGGAATATTTGACCTCTTCCACTCAGGTCATGCAAGGGCACTTATGCAAGCAAAAACACTGTTTCCCAACAGCTACTTGTTGGTAGGAGGTAAGAAGTGCATTTTGTCTTTGTCTAGAAAACTCTTGTATAATGTGCTTCCTGAAAAGGACCCCTTTCAGACTTCCATCATTAACACCTCACAATGTTAATGCTCCCAGTTCAGCCTACATTGCATCACTTGTTCACTGCGTGAAATTTAAAATGATATTTAAAAAACCATAAGGGAAATTACATCATCAGATTATAAACCATTGATTCCCAGAGAAAGACGAATAATACCACCGAGGGTAACTGCTTCATGTTCTCCATTTATGCCTTCTTGTGTTTGAGGCATGATCCAATTTCTGTTTCTCAAATTTCCTAGAGGGTTAGGAGAAAAGCAATATTATTCTGATTTCAAATCTTAGAGACCTGAGGGGATTCAGGATGATTAATGGTAAGTAAGGTCATTGTCTGTTTCCTTGGTGTGACCCACAGTACTTAGGACCATGTTGTGCTAATGGTAGTGGCTTACAGCAGTCCCAATTAGTTGAATTTATGTGCTGTGTATTAAAGAAATAGAGATTTATATACCCAGGTAATCTTGGTTTACAATGAAGGAACTGACTGATTTCATAAGCTTGTGGAGAGAGAAGGGCAGTTAGACACAAAATTTTCTTCTTCCAAAAGGCTTACAGATTTCAATTTGTGTAAAAGGGAAAGTTTCTGACCTGCGAGACCTGGGTCTCATCTCTGTAGCTTCTGGAAACAGCATTTCCTTTCACTGTAATCATTTTTTGTGGCATTACATGAACTAGACACCATCAACCCTTAGACCTCTACCGTGAGGGAAAAAGGTGATGGTAAGAGATTACATATCTGTTTTAAAAAATATTTTGTTGGGCTTCCCTGGTGGTGCAGTGGTTGAGAGTCCGCCTGCCGATGCAGGGGACATGGCTTCGTGCCCCGGTCCGGGAAGATCCCATGTGCCGCGGAGCGGCTGGGCCCGTGAGCTATGGCCGCTGAGCCTGCGCATCCAGAGCCTGTGCTCCGCAACGGGAGAGGCCACAACAGTGAGAGGCC
>NW_006790779.1:1212678-1213357 GCF_000442215.2 Lipotes vexillifer | reverse complement strand
AAAAAAAATATATATATATATATATATATATAGTTATAGTTATCTTCCACAAGTTTAAAACTACTTTTTGGATATTTGAGAGGAATCTTTTGCAGATCTTGCCAAGCATGGTGACTGTGGTTATTGAATGGAGTTCTTTCCAGAAGGAAGAGGTGATACGAGGCAGTTCATTTCCCTTTATTTTGAGTGGAAAATCATTTCTTGCATGAGCACTACCATCTGGAGTCTGGTCCTAAGCTTCTGGGGTCCTGGGGAGACCTCTGCAGTGGTTGGGCTTTGGTCATTTTGGCAACCCAAGTTTGGAGGTGGTTAGGTGTAGGCAACACTTAATGGGAACACTGCCCTGACCCTGGGTTAGCACATCAAAAGTAAAGGCAAAGGAAAAATGTGACTTTCAGTACATTCAGGTAAATTGGAGAAAGCAGTAAATTAACAGCAGCTGTCCAGGTCACTAGGCAGCAATGCTTTCTCTGATTTACTGAATGATTCCTTCACTTAACAACTATTTATCGAGCTCCTACTATGTGCCAGGCATTCTTCTGTACGCTGAGAATGCAGCCATGATCGAAGCAGACTGTGTCCTCAAGAGAACTTAGAGTCTGAAGGGGAGGCAGACACTGCCCAGTAAACAATCCAGAGTAAGTGTTCTATGAAGAAATGTAAAATAGGGTAAGGGGAA
>NW_006790779.1:1207123-1212668 GCF_000442215.2 Lipotes vexillifer | reverse complement strand
AAAGAGTGGCTGGTGGGGCAAGGAGGGACATTTCAGGTATGGAGGTCAGGGGAGGACCCTCTGGAGTGTTGACACCTGTGCAGAGACTTGAATGAAGTGAAGGGCACACGAAAGCCAGAGCACAGAACCTTCCTTGTGTGGTGATCTTCCCACCAGCCTATATGAGAATGTTGGGACAAGTGGAGAAAACGTGGTAGCTACAACTAGATGCGTTATTTGTTTTGTTTTGTTTTGTTTTGTTTTGCGGTACGCGGGCCTCTTACTGTTGTGGCCTCTCCCGTTGCGGAGCACAGGCTCTGGATGCGCAGGCTCAGCGGCCATGGCTCACGGGCCCAGCTGCTCCGCGGCACGTGGGATCTTCCCGGACCGGGGCACGAACCCGCGTCCCCTGCCTCGGCAGGCGGACTCTCAACCACTGCGCCACCAGGGAAGCCCTAGATGCGTTACTTTGTTGACTTGTTATGTCTTAAGGAGACTTTCCATAAAAGCACAGGTGATGTGGTACTCAGAGAAATGAATATGGACAGGAGTTCAGAGCCGAGAATTAAAGCAAAAGGGAAGGAGAACAGCTCCCACAAGAAGTCCTGAACTTCTTCACGGCTATGGCAGAAGGAGCCACAGGGTCATTCCATAGCTCTCAGATGTTAGAGCTGTTACTGCTCCCCGATGAAGAACCAGATCTTCCTGCCCTGAGTTCTGCGATGTTTCAGAGGGCTGTTGCCTAAGCAGCATCGAGTAATGCAGTAAACGGTGTCCTCTCTCTCTAGCAGATTTACAAAGAAACGTAGCTACCCCCCTCAATGGCTAGTACATGGATTCTCCGTGGAAGCCAAGGGCATGTTAAACTACTAAGACAACCATGGAGACCATATATTTTGGTAGGTGATGGGGACTAGAGTATAGATGGGAAATGAAGCAGTAATACATGAAGCTGTAAAAACGTGGTAGGCAGCCTTCTGGAGACAGTGACAGAGCAAGAGTGAAAACCTACAAGCAATGTAAACAATAATAAATAATTTCAGTATGTTATTTTCTCCACTGATATATTATTATTCTATTTAAGATAATTGGCAACACTATGAAATATTGTTGTTGTTGTTGTCGCGGTACGTGGGCCTCTCACGGTTGTGGCCTCGCCCGTTGCGGAGCACAGGCTCCAGATGCGCAGGCTCAGCGGCCCTGGCTCACAGGCCTAGCCGCTCCGCAACATGCGGGATCTTTCCGGACCGGGGCACGAACCCGTGTCCCCTGCATCGGCAGGCAGACTCTCTGCCACTGCACCACCAGGGAAGTCCACTATGAAATATTTTTAACCACCCTATTAATAAAATTCAGTGTAGGGACTTCCCTGGTGGCACAGTGGTTAAGAATCTGCCTGCCAATGCAGGGGATATGGGTTCGAGCCCTGGTCTGGGAAGATCCCACATGCCACGGAGCAACTAAGCCCGTGCACCACAACTACCGAGCCTGAGCTCTAGAGCCTGTGAGCCACAACTACTGAGCCCATGTGCCACAACTACTGAAGCCCACACGCCTAGAGCCCATGCTTTGCAACAAGAGAAGCCACCACAATGAGAAGCCCACGCACTGCAACGAAGAGTAGCCCCTGCTCGCCACAACTAGAGAAAGCCCGCAAGCAGCAGCAAAGACCCAACACAGCCAAAAATAAATAAAATAAAATAAATTTATAAAAAAAATAAAATTCAGTGTAAGCCGGGCTTCCCTGGTGGCACAGTGGTTAAGAATTCGCCTGCCAATGCAGGGGACACGGGTTCGAGCCCTGGCCCAGGAAGATCCCACATGCCACAGAGCAACTAAGCCCGTGCGCCACAACTACTGAGCCTGCGCTCTAGAGCCCGTGAGCCACAACTACTGAAGCCCGTGTGCCTAGAGCCCGTGCTCTGCAATAAGAGAAGCCACTGCAATGAGAAGCCCACGCACCGCAACGAAGAGTAGCCCCCACTTGCTGCAACCAGAGAAAGCCTGCACACAGCAACAAAGACCCAACACAGCTAAAAATTAAAAAAAATAAAATTTTTAAAAAATTCAGTGTAAGCCTATATTTCATGTGTCTCCACTAATTTAATTGTATTTGATTCCTAGTCTGTTAAACAGAATCTCCAACCACCTGTGTGTAGGCAGATTTCTACAGGGGCATGGTAGCTCAAATCCCATGACAAAGAACAATTTTCCTTCGATGTATATAGTAGTTGCCTTCCTCTAAAATTCAGCATTTATCACAGCTGTTCCAGAAATACTTTGCAGTTATATGCAAAACAAAATTAGGGTCTAGATTCAAATAATTTAAAATAATTATGCAGAGACATTCAGAAATCTTACAGGATGTTAGAAAATTCTCATGTGGGGCTGCCCCACACATAGCAAGATGTTTAGGGACTTCCCTGGTGGTCCAGTGGCTAAGACTCCATGCTCCCAATGCAGGGGGCCTGGGTTCGATCCCTGGTCAGGGAACTAGATCCCACATGCCGCAACTAAAGACCCCCTCATGCTGCAACTAAGACCCGGTGCAGCCAAATAAATAAATAAATAAAATAAATACTTAAAAAAAGATGTTTAACATTGTTGGCACCCTGCCCACTAAATGCCAATTGCTGCCTCCAATCATAGTGACAACTAAAGATGCCCTACAAATTTCCAAAAATGCTTCCTAGCGGATGCCGAAGCTTTGTTAAAAACCATTCTTAGACTAAGAGTCTTCACTCTTTGTTCCCCACAATCCCAGAAAGAATTTTGAAAAACTATATACCTTCTTACAGATTTTTAAGCTGACATTTAAATTTTCCATCCTAAGTTTAAACAGTTGTAAAAGATGTAATTTCTGGAATACCGTAAATTTTAACATTTTCAAAAATTAATAGACTTTATTTTTAAGGGAAGTTTTACATTCACAGCAAAACTGAGCAGAAAGTACAAAGGTTCCCATTTACGTACTCACGCACAGCCTCCCCATTATCAACATCTGCCACTAGGGTAGTATATTTTTTACAGTCCATGAACCTACATTGACATGTTATTATCACCCAAAGTCCATAGTTTAATACGTTAGAGTTCACTCTTGGTATTTTACATTCTTTGGGTTTGGACAAATGTATTATGACATATATCCACCATTGTAGTATCGTACAGAACAGTTGCAGTGCCTTAAAAATCCTCTGTACTCTGCCTATTCATCTACCCCCCACCCAACCCCTGGCAACCACTGTTCTTTTTACTGTCTCCATAGTTTTGCCTTTTCCAAAATGTCATGTAATTGGAATCATACAGTATGTACCTTTTTCAGATTGGCTTCTTTCACTTAGTAATATGTTTAAGGTTACCCCATGGCTTGTTGGCTCATTTCTTTTTAGCACTGGGTAATATTCCATTGTCTGGATGTGCCACAGTTTGTTTATCCTTTTGCCTACTGAAGGACATCTTGGTTGCATTCATGTTTTGGCAATTATGAATAAAGCTGCTATAAACATCTATGTGCAGGTTTTTGTACGGACATAAGTTTTCAATTCAGTTTGGTAAATACCAAGGAGTGTGATTGCTAGATCATATGTTAAGAGTATGTTTAGCTTTGTTAGAAACTGCCAAACAGTCTTCCAAAGTAGCTGTACCATTTTGCATTCCCACCAGCAATGAATGAGAATTCCTGGTGCTCCAAATCCTCACCAGCATTTGGTGTTGTCAGTATTTTGTACTTTGGCCATTTTAATTGGGGTATAGTGGTATCTCATTGTTGTTTTATTTTGTAATCTCCTGATGACATGTGTTGTAGAACATCTTGTCATATGCTTACTTAACATCTGTATATCTTTTTTGGAGAGGTGTCTATTCAGATCTTTTTTGCATTTCTTAATCAGGTTCATTTTCTTATTGTTGAGTTTTAAGAGTTCTTTGTGTAGTTTGGATAATAGTCCTTTATCAGTTGTGTAGTTTTCAAATATTTTCTCCCACTCTGTGGTTTTTCTCATTCCATTCACATGGCCTTTTGCAGAGCAGAAATTTTTAACTTTAATGAAGTCCAGTTTATCAGTTGTGTCTTTGATGGTTTGTGTGTTTCGTGTTGTATCTAAAAAGTCACTGCCATACCTAAGGTCATCTAGGTTTTCTCATATATTATCTTCTATGAGTTTTATGCTTTTGTGTTCTACATTTTGATCTATGATCCATTTTGAGCTAATTTTTGTGAAGAGTATAAGATCTGTATTTAGGTTCCTTTTTTTGCATGTGGATGTCCAGTTGTTACAGCACCATTGTTGAAAAAACTATCTTTGTTCATTGTATTACCTTTGCTCCTTTGTCAAAGATCAATTGACTGTATTTATGTGGGTCTATCTCTGGGCTATTTCATTCCATTGATCTATTTATCCATTTTTTCACCAGTGCCACACCTTCTTGATTACTGTAGCTTCACAGTAAGTATTGAAGTTGAGTAGTGCCAGTCTTCCAACTTTGTTCTTTTCCTCCAATATTGATTTGGCTATTCTGGGTCTTTTCCCTCTCCAAATAAGCTTTACTATCAGTTTATCATTAGCCACAAAATAACTTGTTGGTATTTTGGTTGGGATTGTGTTGAATCTATAGATCAAGTTGGGAAGAAATGACATCTTGTCACTATTGAGCCTTCCTATCCATGAACATGAAATACATTTCCATTTATTTTTTTCTTTGATATTTTTCATCAGGGTTTTGTAGTTTTTCTCACATAGATCTCATACACACTTTGTTAGATTTATACCTAAGTATTTTATTTGTTGGGGCGTGCTAATGTAAACAGGAATATGTTTTTCATTTCAAAGTCCACTTGTTCATTGCTGGTATATAGGAAAGTGATTGACTTTTGTATATTAATTAACCTTGTATTCTGCAATCTTGCTATAATTGCTTATTCTAGGAGGTTTTTTTGGTCAGTTCTTTAAAATTTTCTACATAGATGATTATGTCATCTGTGAAGAAAAACAGTTTTATTTCTTCCTCCCTAATCTGTATACATTTTTTAAAATTTATGTATTTATTTAGTTTTGGCAGTGTTGGGTCTTCGTTGCTGCGCACAGGCTTTCTCTAGTTGTGGCGAGTGGGGGCTACTCTTTGTTGCAGTGCGCAGGCTTCTCATTGCGGTGGCTTCTCTTGTTGCGGATCACGGGCTCTAGGTGCACAGGCTTCAGTAGTTGTGGCATGTGGGCTCAGTAGTTGTGGCTCGTGGGCTTTAGAGCACAAGCTCAGTAGTTGTGGCGCCCAGGCTTAATTGCTCTGCGGCATGTGGGATCTTCCCAGACCAGGGCTCGAACCCACGTCCTCTGCATTGGCAGGCGGAATCTTAACCACTGCGCCACCAGGGAAGTCCTAATCTGTATACGTTTTATTTCCTTTTCTTGTCTTACTGCACTAGCTAGGACTTCCAGTACAATGTTGAAAAGCTGTGGTGAGAGGGTACATCCTTGCGTTATTCCTGATCTTAGTGGGAAAACTTCAATTTTCTCACCATTGAGTATGATGTTAGCTGTAGGGTTTTTTTTTTTTTTTTTTTTTTTTTTTT
>NW_006790779.1:1193559-1206539 GCF_000442215.2 Lipotes vexillifer | reverse complement strand
CGAACCCATGTCCCCTGCATCGGCAGGTGGACTCTCAACCACTGTGCCACCAGGGAAGCCCAGCTGTAGGGTTTTTGTAGATAGTCTTTATCAAGT
Organism: Lipotes vexillifer; assembly: GCF_000442215.2. Lineage (NCBI taxonomy): Eukaryota > Metazoa > Chordata > Mammalia > Artiodactyla > Lipotidae > Lipotes > Lipotes vexillifer. The sequence continues at coordinate 1,206,443 of NW_006790779.1, read as the reverse complement.
TGAGGAAGTTCCCCTCTATTTCTAGTTTGCCGAGAGTTTTTGTCATGAATGGGTATTGGATTTTATCAAATGCTTTTTCTACATCTATTAATACGATCATGTGATTTTCCTTCTTTTGTCTGTTGATGTGATGGATTACATTAATTGATTTTATTCTATTTTTTTTGTTTTTTAAAATTGAAGTATAGTTGATGTATAGTATTATATGTTACAGGTGTACAATATAGTGATGCACAATTTTTAAAGGTTATACTCCATTTATACTTATAAAATATTGGCTATATTCCCTGCATTGTAAATATATCCTCATAGCTTATTTATTTTATACATAATAGTTTGTATCTCTTAATCCCCTACTCCTTACTTGCCCCTCCCTCCTTCCTTCTCTCCATTAGTAACCACTAGTTTGTTTTCTATATCTGTGAGTCTGTTTACCTGGGATAAATCCCACTTGGTTATGGTGTATAATTCTTTTTATACATTGTTGGATTTGAGTTGTTAATATTTTGTTAAAGAGTTCTGCATCTATGTTAGAGATACTGGTCTCTAGTTTTCCTTTCTTATAAGGTGTTTGGTTGTGGTATTAGGGTAATGCTAGCCTCATAGAATGAGTTAGGAAACTTTCCCTCTGCTTCTATCTTGTGGAAGAGATTGTAGAGAATTGGTATAGTTTCTTCCTTAAATGTTTGGTAGAATTCACCAGTGAACCTATCCAGGCCTGGTGGTTTCTCTTTTGGAAGGTTATTACATACTGATTGGATTTCTTTAATACATAGAGGCCTTTTCAGATTGTCTCTTCTAGTGTGAATTTTGGTAGCTTCTGTCTTTCAAGGAATTGGTCACTTTCACCTATGTTATCACATTTGTGGGCATAGAGTTGCTCAAAATATTCCTTCCTTTTAATGTCCATGAGATCTGTAGTAATGTCCTCTGTTTAATTTCTGATATTAGTCATTTGTATCTTTCTCTTTTTTTCCTTGTTAGCTTGGCTAGAGCCTTATCAATTTTATTGATCTTTTCAAAGAACCAGCTCTTGTTTTTGTTGACTTTCTCTATTCATTCCTGTTTTCAGTTTCATTGATTTCTGCTCTGATTTTTATTATTTATTTTCTTTTGCTTACTTTGGGTTGAATTTGCTCTTTTTTTCTAGTTTCCTAAGATGGAAGCTTAGATGATTGATTTTAGATTTTTCTTCTTTTCTAATATATATATTCAGTGCTTTAAATCTCCTAAACACCTTTCATCGCATCCCACAAATTTTGGTAAGTTGTGTTTTCATTTTCGTTTAGTTCAAAATAGTAAAAAATATTTCTTGATTTATTCTTTGACCCATGTGTTATTTAGAAGTGTGCTGTTTAATCTCCAATTATTTTGGGATTTTCCAGCTATTTTTCTATTGTTGATTCCTAGTTTAATTCCACTGAGACCAGACATTGTGTGATTTCTATTCTTTTAAATTTGTTATGGTGTGTTTAATGGCCCAGAATGTGATCTATCTTGGTGAATGCTCCATGTGAACTTCAGAAGGATGTGTATTCTGCTGTGGTTGGATGAAGTCTGTAGATGTCGATTATATACAGTTGATTGCTAGTGCTGTTGTGTGCACACCCACACACACCCACACACACATACAATTGAATATATTGTTGCTGTTATTATCTTGAATATACTGTTATACATTAGATCAATTAACAATAAGAAAAATAAAAGTTTTGTTTTATCTTCAGTTATTCTCTAATGCTCTTCCTTTTTAAAACGTATATCTGAATTTCTGACCTATGTAATTTTCCTTCTTTCTGAAGAACTTTTAAAAACATTTCTTGCAAGGCGTGTCTACTAGAAACAATTCCCTCAATTTTTGTTTGTCTGAGGAAGTCTTTATTTCTCCTCCCCCCCCCCTTTTTTTTTTTTTTTCGGTATGCGGGCCTCTCACTGTTGTGGCCTCTCCCATTGCAGAGCACAGGCTCTGGACGCACAGGCTCAGCGGCCATGGCTCACGGGCCCAGCTGCTCCACAGCATGTGGGATCTTCCCCGACCAGGGCACGAACCTGTGTTCCCTGCATCGGCAGGTGGACTCTCAAACACTGGGCCCCCAGGGAAGCCCTCTCCTTCCCTTTTAAAGGATGATTTTGTAGGCTATAGAATTGTAGGTTGGTGGGTTTTTCTCTCAACACTATCAATATTTCACTTCACTCAGTTTTTATTTATTATTTATTTATTTATTTGGTTTCACCAGGTCTTAGTTGTGGCTCGTGGGCTCCTTAGTTGTGGCTTGCTGGCTCCTTAGTTACAGCAGGCTGGCTCCTTAGTTGCAGGAGGTGGCCTACTTAGTTGCACCTCATGGGCTTCTTACTTGTGGCACACACTCTTAGTTGCGCCATGTGAACTCTTAGTTGTGGCATGCATGTGGGATCTAGTTCCCTGACCAGGGATCAAACCTGGGCCCCCCCTGCATTTGGAGCATGGAGTCTTATCTACTGCGCTCTCACTCATGGGAGTCCCTTACTCACTTTTTAAAAAATTTTAATTTTATACTGGACTATAGTTTTTTTTGTTTTTTGTTGTTTTTCGTTTTTGTGATGTTGAGCATCTTTTCATGTGCCTATTGGCCATCTGTATGCCTTCGTTGGAAAACTATTCAGGTTCTCTGCCCTTTTTTTTTAATGTACTTTTTCTTGTTTTTTTAATTTTATTTTTTTAAACAGCATGTTATTAGTCTTCAGTTTTATACACATCAGTGTATACATGTCAATCCCAATCACCCAATTCATCACACCACCACCACCACCCCCCCATGGCTTTCTCCCCTTGTCCATACGTTTGTTTTCTACATCTCTATCTCAATTTCTGCCCTGTAAACCGGTTCATCTGTACCATTCTTCTAGCTTCCACATATATGCGTTAATATACGATGTTTGTTTCTCTCTTTGTGACTTACTTCACTCTGTATGACAGTCTCTAGATTCATCCACGTCTCAACAGTTGACCCAATTTCATTCCTTTCTATGGCTGAGTAATATTCCATTGTATATACATACCACATCTTCTTTATCCATTCGTCTGTCGATGGGCATTTAGGTTGCTTCCATGACCTGGCTATTGTAAATAGTGCTGCAATGAACATCAGGATGCATGTGTCTTTTTGAATTATGGTTCTCTCTGGGTACATGCCCAGTAGTGGGATTGCTGGATCATATGGTAATTCTATTTTTAGTTTTTTAAGGAACCTCCATACTGTTCTCCATAGTGGCTGTATCAATTTACTTTCCCACCAACAGGTCAAGAGAGTTCCCTTTTCTCCACACCCTCTCCAGCATTTGTTGTTTGTAGATTTTCTGATGATGCCCATTCTAACTGGTGTGAGGTGATACCTCATTGTAGTGTTGATTTGCATTTCTCTAATAATTAGTGATGTTGAGTAGCTTTTCATGTGATTCTTGGCCATCTGTATGTCTTCTTTGGAAAAATGTCTGTTTAGGTCTTCTGCCCATTTTTGGATTGGGTTGTTGGTTTTTTTAATATTGAGCTGCATGAGCTGTTTATATATTTTGGAGATTAATCCTTTGTCTGTTCATTCATTTGCAAATATTTTCTCCCATTCTGAGGGTTGTCTTTTCGTCTTATTTATGGTTTCCTATGCTGCGCAAAAGCTTGTAAGTTTCATTAGGTCCCATTGGTTTATTTTTGTTTTTATTTCCATTATTCTAGGAGGTGGATCAAAAAAGATCTTGCTGTCATTTACATCAAAGAGTGTTCTTCCTATGTTTTCCTCTAAGAGTTTTATAGTGTCCAGTCTTACATTTAGGTCTCTAATCCATTTTGAGTTCATTTTTCTGTATGGTGTTAGGGAGTGTTCTAGTTTCATTCTTTTACATGTAGCTGTCCAGTTTTCCCAGCACCACTTATTGAAGAGATTGTCTTTTCTCCATTGTATATCCTTGCCTCCTTGGTCATAGACTAGTTGATCATAGGTGCATGGGTTTATCTCTGGGTTTTCTATCTTGTTCCATTGATCTATGTTTCTGTTTTTGTGCCAGTACCATATTGTCTTGATTACTGTAGCTTTGTAGTATAGTCCAAAGTCAGGGAGTCTGATTCCTCCAGCCCCGTTGTTTTCCTCAAGACTGCTTTTGCTATTGGGGGTCTTTTGTGTCTCCATACAAACTTTGAGATGATTTGTTCTAGTTCTGTAAAAAATGCCAGTGGTAATTTCATAGAGATTGCATTGAATCTGTAGATTGCTTTCGGTAGTTAGTATAGTCATTTTCGCAGTATTGATTCTTCCAGTCCAAGAACATGGTATATCTCTCCATCTGGTGGTATCATCTTTAATTTCTTTCATCAGTGTCTTAGAGTTTTCTGCATACAGGTCTTTTGTCTCCCTAGGTAGGTTTATCCCTAGGTATTTTATTCTTTTTGTTGCAATGGTAAATGGGAGTGTTTCCTTAATTTCTCTTTCAGATTTTTCATCATTAGTGTATAGGAATGCCAGAGATTTCTGTGCATTAATTTTGTATCCTGCTACTTTACCAACTTCATTGATTACCTCTAGTATTTTTCTGGTGGAATCTTTAGGATTCTATATGTATAGTATCATGTCATCTGCAAACAGTGACAGTTTTACTTCTTCTTTTCCAATTTGGATTCCTTTTATTTCTTTTTCTTCTCCGATTGCCGTGGCTAGGACTTCCAAAACTATGTTGAATAATAGTGGTGAGAGTGGATATCCTTGTCTTGTTCCTGATCTTAGAAGAAATGCTTTCAGTTTTTCACTGTTGAGAATGATGTTTGCTGTGGGTTTGTCATATATGGCCTTTATTATGTTGAGGTATGTTCCCTGTATGCCCACTTTCTGGAGAGTTTTTATCATAAATCAGTTTTGAATTTTGCCAGAAGCTTTTTCTGCGTCTATTGAGATGATCATATGGTTTTTATTCTTCAATTTGTTAATTTGGTGTATCACATTGATTGATTTGCATATGTTGAAGAATCCTTGCATCCCTGGATAAATCCCACTTGATCATGGTGTATGATCCTTTTAATGTGTTGTTGGATTTTGTTTGCTAGTATTCTGGTGAGGATTTTTGCATCTATATCCATGAGCCATATTGGTCTGTAATTTTCTTTTTCTGTAGTATCTTTGTCTGGTTTTGGTGTCAGGGTGATGGTGGCCTCATAGACTGAGTAGGAGAGTGTTCCTCTCTCTGCTATATTTTGGAAGAGTTTGAGAAGGATGGGTGTTACTTCTTCTCTAAATGTTTGATAGAATTCACCTGTGAAGCCATCTAGTCCTGGACTTTCGTTTGTTGGAAGATTTTTAATCACTGTTTCAATTTCTTTACTTGTGATTGGTCTGTTCATATTTCCTGTTTCTTCCTGGTTCAGTCTTGGAAGGTTATACCTTTCTAAGAGTTAGTCCATTTCTTCCAGGTTGTCCATTTTATTGGCATAGAGTTGCTTGTAGTCGTGTCTTAGGATGCTTTGCATTTCTGCAGTGCTGTTGTAACTTCTCCTTTTTCATTTCTAATTCTACTGATTTGAGTCTTCTCCCTTTTTTTCTGGATGAGTCTGGCTAATGGTTTACCAATTTTGTTTATCTTCTCAAAGAACCAGCTTTTAGTTTTATTGATCTTTGCTATTGTTATTTTGTTTCTATTTCATTTATTTCTGCTCTGATCTTTATGATTTCTTTCCTTCTGCTAACTTTGGGTTTTGTTTGTTCTTCTTTCTCTAGTTCCTTTAGGTGTAAGGTTAGATTGTTTATTTGAGATTTTTCTTGTTTCTTAAGGTAGGCTTGTATAGCTATAAACTTCCCTCTTAGAACTGCTTTTGCTGCATCCCATAGGTTTTGGATCGTCATGTTTTCATTGTCATTTGTCTCTAGGTATTTTTTGATTTCCTCTTTGATTTCTTCAGTGATCTCTTGGTTATTTAGTAACGTATTGTTTAGCCTCCATGTGTTTGTGTTTTTTACATTTTGTTTCCCTGTAATTCATTTCTAATCTCATGGTGTTGTGGTCAGAAAAGATGCTTGATATGATTTCATTTTTCTTAAATTTACTGAGGCTTGATTTATGACCCAAGATGTGATCTATCCTCGAGAATGTTCTGTGCGCACTTGAGGAGAAAGTGTAATGTGCTTTTTTTGGATGGAATGTCCTATAAATATCATTTAAATCTATCTGGTCTTTTGTGTCATTTAAAGCTTCTGTTTCCTTATTTATTTTCATTTTGGATGATCTGTCCATTGGTGTAAGTGAGGTGTTAAAATCCCCCACTATTATTGTGTTACTGTCGATTTCCTCTTTTATAGCTGTTAGCAGTTGCCTTATGTATTGAGGTGCTCCTATGTTGGGTGCATATATATTTATGATTGTTATATCTTCTTCTTGGATTGATCCCTTGCTCATTATGTAGTGTCCTTCTTTATGTGTTGTAATAGTCTTTATTTTAAAGTCTATTTTATCTGATAATGGTATTGCTATTCCAGCTTTCTTTTGATTTCCATTTGCTTGGAATATCTTTTTCCATCCCCTCACTTTCAGTCTATATGTGTCCCCAGGTCTGAAGTGGGTCTCTTGTAGACAGCATATATATGGGTCTTGTTTTTGTATCCATTCAGCAAGCCTGTGTCTTTTGGTTGGAGCATTTAATTCATTCGTGTTTAAGGTAATTATCAATATGTATGTTCCTATGACCATTTTCTTAATTGTTTTGGGTTGGTTTTTGTAGGGCCTTTTCTTCTCTTGTGTTTCCCACTTAGAGAAGTTCCTTTAGCATTTGTTGTAGAGCTGGTTTGGTGGTGCTGAATTCTCTAAGCTTTTGCTTGTCTCTGAAGCTTTTGATTTCTCCATCGAATCTGAATGAGATCCTTGCTGGGTAGAGTAATCTTGGCTGTAGGTTCTTCCCTTTCATCACTTTAAGTATATCATGCCACTCCTTTCTGGCTTGTAGCGTTTCTGCTGAGAAATCAGCTGTTAACCTTATGGGAGTTCCCTTGTATGTTATTTGTCATTTTTTCCATTGTTGCTTTCAATAATTTTTCTTTGTCTTTAATTTTTGCCAATTTGATTACCATGTGTCTTGGCGTGTTTCTCCTTGGGTTTATCCTGCATGGGACTCGCTGCCCTTCTTGGACTTGGGTGGCTATTTCCTTTCCCATGTTAGGGAAGTTTTTGACTATAATCTCTTCAAATATGTTCTCTGGTCCTTTCTCTCTCTCTTCTCTTTCTGGGAACCCTATAATGCGAATGTTGTTGCGTTTAATGTTGTCCCAGAGGTCTCTTAGGCTGTCTTAATCTCTTTTCATTATTTTTTCTGTATTCTGTTCCACAGCAGTGAATTCCACCATTTTGTCTTCCAGGTTGCTTATCCGTTCTTCTGCCTCAGTTATTCTGCTATTGGTTCCTTCTAGTGTAGTTTTCGTTTCAGTTATTGTATTGTTCATCTCTGTTTGTTTGTTCTTCAATTCTTCTAGGTCTTTGTTAAACATTTCTTGCATCTTCTTGATCTTTGCCTCCATTCTTTTCCCAACGTCCTGGATCATCTTCACTATCACTATTCTGAATTATTTTTCTGGAAGGTTGCCTATCTCCACTTCATTTAGTTGTTTTTCTGGGGTTTTATCTGGTTCCTTCATCTGGTACATAGCCCTCTGCCTTTTCATCTTGTTTGTCTTTCTGTGAAGGTGGTTTTTGTTCCACAGGCTGCCGGATTGTAGTTCTTCTTGCTTCTGCTGTCTGCCCTCTGGTGGATCTATTTTGGAGTATAGTTGATTAACAGTGTTGTGTTAGTTTCAGGTGTACAACAAAATGATTCAGTTATACATATACATGTATCTATTCTTTTTCAAATATTTTTCCCATTTTGGTTATTACAGAATATTTTTTTTTTAACATCTTTATTGGGGTATAATTGCTTTACAATGGTGTGTTAGTTTCTGCTTTATAACAGAGTGAGTCAGTTATACATATATATATGTTCCCATATCTCTTCCCTCTTTGTCTCCCTCCCTCCCCAGAGGTTGTTGGGAAGGTTGTTAAAACCCAAATTTGCAACTGGAATGCTTGCTGAAAGCACCTGGTTACCTCAGCAGTCAATATAAATTACAGAGGCTTTCGTCCTTATCCCCTCCTGGGGCACGTGGAGCACAGCCCTAAGGGAACTCCTATTACTCTTTTTTCCAGTGCTCCAGGAGACGTGCACATCTGTTGTTGACACATGTGGAACCTCAGCTCTCCCACCACCTCTCACACTGTTGATGTGATCATGATATTTTCAAACCTAAGGAAGGACCTCCAGGCAGAAGGAAGACACACCTGACACAATTAAAACCAAAACAGTTGGCACACTGGGATACAGATGAGGAATTTACTGCCTTTCTCTGTACACTCCGAGCTGCTGGATGTTAGTGAAGGGTTAAGCTAAGGACAAAATTAAAGAATTGTATCTGTTTTCTTATTACATGAAGAGGTTGCATCACTTGGTTTTTCCTTAAAATCTCTGACCATAAAATTGTGACCCTTTCCTAATTTACCTGGGCTACTTCAAGTTTACTTTGGGGAACTCCTTTCCACAGACAGATTGACATTGCCTTTTAGGATCTTGCAATGCATGCTGGTTAAGAATCTTAGCCTGGGAACCACCCGGACCTGGGTCTGATACTTGACTCACCGCCTACTTACTAGCTGGGTGACCTCAGGCAAGTAGCTTCCCCTCGGCAAGCCCATCTCCTTATCTGTAAAGCAGGTAGGACACCCCACTGCCAGCCTGGGAGTATTCTTGTGAGGATTCAGAGAGACCTTGGTATCAAGTCTTCCTCTCGGTGACCGACGCATAGTTAAGTACTCAATAGTTTCTTTGTTTTTACCATTGTAATTGTTTTACAAAAGAGAGTCGAACAGATAAAATGCACAAGCTGACCTGTAACATAATTGAAAAACTTAAGGCAATGCACATGTATTTTGGCAGTTTAGAATGTGATAACTGGACAAACGTTTCTTCCTTGTTGAGTGCTCAGCAAAGTCTGCATACTGTGCTATTAGAAATGCCTGTTATAAGGGGAACAGACCTCCACCAGGTTCATAGTATCATTTGAATTTGAAGGCATTCCTTTCTCACAAAAGGAATTGCCATTTGAAAGGACAAGTCCCTATGAGGAGTAGAACAGACAGCAGAAGGTCTTGGCTTTTAGCTGCCTGAGCCATCTCAAATAATTCATCCAGTCTTCTTGACCTCTGCTTCAACCTCTCTGTCCAGGAAAGCAACAGGTATATTGCATGCAAGGAGGTTACTGATTCCTTCAAGTTTGATTTTGGGGTCAGATAGAACTAGCTTCAAATTCTAGCTGCACAGCATGCAAGCTGTGTGGCTAATGATTTTGAGCCCTAGTTTATGCCTCTGGGAGGAGATTAATGGGGTACCTTCCTGATAGGTTTGCTGGGAGGATTAAAAGAGAGCAAATTGCCCAAGCTTTGCAAATGGCAGCTAATAAAATAATGAAAACTTTTTGCTTTCAGAACTCTATCTTAAATTGAGGACTCCAAAGAGCTTCTGTGACTATTATTAATTTTTAATTAAAAGTAAGTTAAAATTTATTTTATTACTATGAGAAACAAAATGAGAAACTTTAAAAATATTTGTGTATTAATTTAAAAATCACAGCAAACTCTTAATATGCTAACATAAAAATACATTTTTAATAAAAAGTAACTTTTTTTAAAAAAAGGAACAAAAGAGAAGACTTCATTAGTTTTTTTTTTTCAAGTCCCTTTAATGTCTTAGTAGGAAGGAGTGGAATTCTCATATCTGCTTCCACTAAAATCTGTTGCAGTATCACACATTACTTAGCTTCTGGAAAACTCCACTTTACACCCTAGATGGAATGAAAGCAGAGAAAAGCAAATAATACCTTGGCATTATAAAAATAGTTTTGACCTCATGGACTCCCTGAAAGGGACTCAGGGACCCCCCACTCTTTGAAAACAACCGACTTGGGACAACTGTCTTTCAAACTCTCAAACTGTAGATGATCCAAAGGCTTATGTAGAAAAAGAATGTTACAATGCATAAGAGAAAGAGAAACATCAAGGCCAAGAATATAGAATATCTGAGTCCCACTGAAGAATTTACTTTTAGAAATAAGCTTGTACTCAAGTACGGGGCAGGAGAACAGCAGGAGCCCGAACATATTTACAGAATCAGGCAAGTATCAGGCAAATATATTCTCCAAACAGACTGGACAAACTTGTGATGCCAGTAATCCAGACATCACAGATCACTGCTTCTATGTCTCTTTCTCCGTTCTCCACCACTCCACACCAGCACTGCAGGAAAATACCCATTTGCTCTCTGGATTATCGAATGTTGTAGTTATACCCCACCAGGGCATGGTGACTCAAACCCAGAAAAACTCATGGGTTTTTCAAACACACAGACCTGGGTTCAAAGGCTCGAATTGCCACTTAAGAGCTATGTAGTCTTGGAAAAGTTACTTAAATTTACTGAATCTCATGTATATGATGGGGATTGTGATGGACTAAAAATGACCATATTCTCTGCAACTCCTCCCATCAAAAGTGTGGAATGCAATGGAATACTACTCAGCCATAAAAAAGAAACCTTACCATTTGCAATAACATGGATGAATCTAGAGGGCATTATACTAAATAAGTCAGACAAAGACAAATACCACATGTGATCTCACTTATATGCAGAATCTAAAAAACTAAACAAAATGAAAACAGACTCATAGATACAGAGAATAAATGGATGGCTGCCAGAGGGGAGGGTGGGTGAAATAGCTGAAGAGGATTAAGAGGTATAAACCTCCAGTTATAAAATAAATAAGCCTGAGGATGGAATGTATAGCACAATAATGGTCAATAATACTGTCATAACTTTGTATGTGGACAGATGGTTACTAGATTTCTCGTGTGATCATTTCATAATGTATGCAAGTCAAATCTCTATGTAGTACACATGAAACTAACATAATATTGTATGTCCACTATCTTTCAATAAGATTTTTTTTAATTAATTAAATTTATTTAACACACATAGAGCTAATTCAAGTAATCTCCTTCTTGAGTGAGCTTTGGAGTTTTTGTCTTCAAGGAATTTGCCCATTTCAAGAAAGTAATCAAATTTTTTAGCAAAGTTGTTTATTATATTCTCTTAATCCTTCTAATGATGTAGATCTCTAGTGATATTTTTTCACTCCTTACACATAATGTATATATTCTACCTTTTTTTTGAATTTTTGAATTTTATTTATTTTTTTATACAGCAAATTCTTATTACTTATTCATTTTATACATATTAGTGTATATACGTCAGTCCCAATCTCCCAATTCATCAATAATGAATCTTTCAATAAGATTTTTTGAAAGTTGAAGTCTATTTTCTCATGTCTTGAATTGGGCTGGCGCTGAGTCTGCATCACTCTATGTGGTCGAAGCGGCAATACTTAACTTTTGAGCATGGTTTCAAGAGGCCCTGCAGCTTCCACACTTACCCTGTGGAACCCTGAGGCCCCCGTGCTGTGATGAAAGATTCCATGGAGGAAGAGGGCCAGCCATCTCTGGTGAGGCCCCAGACATCTTATCCCATCCAGCCTCAGCCAAGCAGCCATATGGAGAGTTCCGGTGAAAACAGCAGAACCACCACCCATTCAGCCCACAGAACTGTGAGAAATGATCATTCTGTTTTAGGCTACTAAATAGATGGGTAGTTTCTAGGGTGACCAATTTGTCCCAGTTTGCCTGGGACTTGCCCACTTTTAGCTGCCAGTCCCACATCCCAAGAAACCCCTCAGCCCTAGTTGGTCACCTATTTGTAGCACAATTGCAAATACCTTACACAGGAATAAGAGCGTTCAACTCAGTGTTTGAGAGAATTAAGTGAAATGATGAGGTAAAGGCAAAATATAGACAGAGCCCATAAAATGAAAGGTTTTGTTTTTCTTTTCAATTTATAAAATAACTTTATAATAATTTATAATTACTCTATCTTTAATAAAATAATATTTCCATAGCTAATTAAAATTTGATCTTTTATCTTTGTCTATAACTGAACTTCTCATTCAGGGCCCTAATTGCTTTTTTTCTTTTTTTAAATTAGTTTATTTATTTTTGGCTGCGTTGGGTCTTCGTTGCTGCACGCGGCTTTCTCTAGTTGCGGCGAGCGGCGGCTACTCTTCGTTGCTATGCGCGGGCTTCTCATTGTGGTGGCTTCTCTTGTTGCGGAGCACGGGCTCTAGGCACGTGGGCTACAGTAGTTGGGGCACATGGGCTCAGTAATTCTGGCTCGCAGGCTCTAGAGCTCAGGCTCAGTAGCTGTGGCGCACGGGCTTAGCTGCTCTGCGGCATGTGGGATCTTCCCGGACCAGGGCTCGAACCCGTGTCCCCTGCATTGGCAGGCGGATTCTGAACCACTGCACCACCAGGGAAGTCCCGGGACCTAATTGCTTTAAATATACCAGAGAGCATTCTCTGCTGGAGAATGCTGCATTTTCAGCTAAGCACGAAGGTAGCAGGCCCCTGGGAAATTATGAACCAAAAAGAGAAAGAAAACATTGGACTTAGCTAAATTCAAACTGGCTGTGAGTTCTCAAAAGAGTATCACTGTTGAAGATGGAAAACACTTAATATTATGTCATTCTGGGTGGGTCTAGAACAGGACCTTTTTTTGGACAATATTTTTCCCCAGGGGCATGTCTAGTGAAAACATAATCCACGGAGATGATCTGCAGATAAGGTCAATGCCATGTGCCCACAAAAAGGCAGAATCTCGGGGGCCTACTGGTTAAGAGAGTTGAAACCTTTGAAACTCTATTTTAGAGCTTTCCTTAGGAAGAAAAGTGGGAGGCTGGGGTGGTGGTGGG
>NW_006790779.1:1175583-1193127 GCF_000442215.2 Lipotes vexillifer | reverse complement strand
TGTTCAAGCCGCCAACCCCAGTCCTCTTCCTGAGCTCCGACCGAGACCGAAACCGAGCCTCAGCTCGCAGCCCCGCCCGCCCCCGGCGGGTGAGCACAGGAGCCTCTCGGGCTGGTGAGCGCCGGTCGGCGCCGATCCTCTGTGCGGGAATCTCTCCGCTTTGCCCTCCGCGCCCCTGTTGCTGTGCTGTCCTCCGCGGCTCCGAAGCTCCCCGCTCCGCCTCCCGCAATCTCTGCCCGCGAAGGGGCTCCTAGTGTGTGGAGACCTTTCCTCCTTCACGGCTCCCTCCCACTGGTGCAGGTACCGTCCTTATCCTTTTGTCTCTGTTTATTCTTTTTTCTCTTGCCCTACCCAGGTACGTGGGGAGTTTCTTGCCCTTTGGGAGGTCCGAGGTCTCCTGCCAGCGCTCAGTAGGTGCTCTGCAGGAGTTGCTCCACGCGTAGATGTATTTCTGGTGTATCTGTGGGGAGGAAGGTGATCTCTGCGTCTTACTCCTCCGCCATCTTGGAAAGAGAGGCTTACAGAATATTGAGCAGAGCTCCCTGTGCTGTATAGCAGGTCCCTGTTGGGTTTTTTAATTTAAATATAGCAGTGTGTACATTATCAATACGAAAGTCCCAATCTGTTCCTGCAACCCTTTCCCCCAGTAACCATAAGCTCCTTCTCTACGTCTGTGAGTCTGTTTCTGTTTTGTAAATAAGTTCATTTGTATCATTTTTTTTTAAGATTCCACATATAAGCAATATCATATGCTATTTGTCTTTCTTTGTCTGACTTACTTCACTTAGTATGATAATCTCCAGGTCCATCCATGTTGCTGCAAATGGCATTATTTCACTGTTTTTGATGGCTGAGTAATATTCCATTGTATATATGTACCACATTTTCTTTATCCATTCATCTGTCAGTGGATATTTAGATTGCTTCTGCAATGAACATTGGGGTACATGTATCCTTTCAAACCATGTTTTTCTCTAGATATATGCCCAGGAGTGGGATTGCTGGACCATATGGTAGCTCTGTTTTTAGTTTCTTAAGGAACCTCCATACTGTTCTCCATAGTGACTGTACCAATTTACATTCCCACCAGCAGTGTAGGAGGGTTCCCTTTTCTCCACATCCTCTCCAGCATGTATTATTTGTAGACTTTTTAGTGATGGCCATTCTCACTGGTGTGAGGTGATATGTCATTGTAGTTTTGATTTGCATTTCTCTAATAATTAGTGATGTTGAGCATCTTTTCATGTGCCTCTCAGCCATGTGTATGTCTTCTTTGGAGAGATGTCTTTTTACATCTTTTGCCCATTTTTTGATTGAGTTGTTTGTTTTATTTGATATTGACCTGCATAAACTGTTTGTAAATTTTGGAGACCAATCCCTTGTCGGTCACATTGTTTGCAAATATTGTCTCCCGTTCTCTGGGTTGTCTCTTCATTTTGTTTATGGTTTCCTTTGCTGTGCAAAAGCTTTTTAGTGTGATTAGGTCCCGTTTTTAAAATAATTAATTTATTATTTATGTTTGGGTGCATTGGGTCTTTATCTCTGCGTGCGGGCTTTGTCCAGTTACGGCAAGCAGGGGCTACTCTTCGTTGTGGTGCATGGGCTTCTCACTGCAGTGGCTTCTCTTGTTGCAGAGCATGGGCTCTAGAGTGCAGGCTCAGTAGTTGTGGCACACGGACTTAGTTGCTCTGCAGCATGCGGGATCTTCCTGGACCAGGGATGGAACCTGTGTCCCTTGCATTGGCAGGCGGATTCTTAACCACTGCACCACCAGGGAAATCCCAGGTCCCATTTGTTTATTTTTGTTTTTGTTTCCATTACTCTAGGAGATGGATCGAAAAAGATATTCCTGCGATTTATGTCAAAGAGTGATCTGCCTATGTTTTCCTCTCAGAGTTTTATAGTATCCAGTCGTACATTTAGGTCTTTAATCCATGTTGAGTTTATTTCTGTGTGTGGTGTAGGGAGTGTCCTAATTTCATTGATTTACACGTAGCTGTCCACTTTTCCCAGGGCCATTTATTGAAGAGACTGTCTTTCCTTCATTGTATAGTCTTGCCTTCTTTGTTGTAGATTAATTGACCATAGGTGCGTGGCTTTATTTCTGGGCTTTCTATCCTGTTCCATGGATCTATATTTCTGCTTTTGTGCCAGTACCATACTGTTTTGGTGACTGTAGCTTTGTAGTATAGTCTCAAGTCAGGGAACCTGATTCCTCCAGCTCCATTTTTCTGTCTCAAGATTGCTTTAGCTATTCAGGGTCTTTTGTGTCTCTGTACAAATTTTAAGATTTTGTGTTCTAGTTCTGTGGAAAATGCCATTGGTAATTTTTTTTAAAGGCTACTGGATGACTTTATTTTTTAAAAAAAATATATGTATTAATTTGGCTGTGCTGGGTCTTAGTTGCAGCATGTGGCATCTTCTTTGTGTCATGTTGGATCTTTTTAAGTTGCGGCATGCAGGATCTTTTAGTTGCAGCATATGGGATCCTAGTTGGATCATGCGGGATCTAATTCCCTGACCAGGGATCGAACCCGGGCCCCCTGCTTTGAGAGCAGGCAGTCTTAACCACTGGACCACCACAGAAGTCCTGCCATTGGTAATTTGATAGGGATTGCGTTGAATCTGTAGATTGCCTTGGGTAGTATAGTCATTTTGACAATATTGATTCTTCTAATCCAAGAACATCTGATCTTTTGTTGTCAGTGTGTAGAAATGCAACAGATTTCTGTGTACTAATTTTGTATCCTGCAACTTTACTGAATTCATTGATGAGCTATAGTAGTTTTCTGGTAGCATCTTTAGGATCTTCTACGTATAGTATCATGTCACCTGCAAACAGTGACATTTTTACTTCTTCTTTTCCAATTTGCATTCCTTGTATTTCTTTTTCTTCTCTGATTGCCGTGGCTAGGACTTTCAAAACTATGTTGAATAGAACTGGTGAGAGTGTACATCCTTGTCTTGTTCCTGATCTTAAAGGAAATGCTTTCAGTTTTTCACTGTTGAGTATGATGTTAGTTGTAGGTTTGTCATATATGGCCTTTATTATGTTGAGATAGGTTCCCTGTATGCCCACTTTCTGGAGAGTTTTTATCATAAATGGGTGTTGAATTTTGTCGAAAGCTCTTTCTGCACCTATTGAGATGCTTATATGGTTTTTATTCTTCAATTTGTTGATGTGGTGTATCACATTGATTGATTTACGGATATTGAAAAATCCTTGCATCCCTGGGATAAATCCCACTTGATCATGGTGTATGATCATTTTAATGTATTGTTGGATTTGGATTGCTAGTATTTTGTTGAGGATTTTTGCATCTATGTTTATCAGTGATATTGGCCTATAATTTTTTTTGTGGTATCTTTGTCTGGTTTTGGTATCAGGGTGATGGTGGCCTCATAGAATGAGTTTGGGAGTATTCCTTCCTCTGCTATTTTTTGCAATAGTTTTAGAAGGATAGGTGTTAAGTCGCCTCTAAATGTTTGATAGAATTCACCTGTGAAGCCATCTGGTCCTGGACTTTTGTTTGTTGGGAGTTTTTTAATCACAGTTTAAATTTAGTGCTTGTGATTGGTCTGTTTATAGTTTCTGTTTCTTCCTGGTTCAGTCTTGGGAGATTGTACCTTTCTAAGAATTTGTCCATTTCTTCCAGGTTGTCCATTTTATTAATGTATAGTAGTTGTAGTAGTCTCTTGTGATCCTTTGTATTTCTTTGGTGTCCATTGTAACTTCTCCTTTTTCACTTCTAATTTTATTGATTTGAGACCTCTCCTTTTTTCTTGATGAGTCTGGCTAAAGGTTTATCAATTTTGTTTATCTTTTCAAAGAGCCATCTTTTAGTTTCATCAATCTTTTCTATTGTTTTCTTCATTTCTATTTCATTTATTTATGCTCTGATATTTATGGTTTCATTGTTTCTGCTAACTTTGGGTTTTGTTTGTTCTTTCTCTAGTGGCTTTAGGTGTAAGTTTAGGTTGTTTATTTGTGATTTTTCTTGTTTCCTGAGATAAGATTGTATTGCTATAAACTTCCCTCTTAGAACTGCTTTTGCTGCATCCCATAGGTTTTGGATCGTCGTGTTTTCATTGTCATTTGTTTCTAGGTATTTTTTGATTTCCTCTTTGATTTCTTCACTGATCTCTTGGTTATTTAGTAGCGTATTGTTTAGCCTCCATGTGTTTGTATTTTTTACAGTTTTTTTTCTTGTAGTTGATTTCTAATCTCATTGCATTGTGGTCAGAAAAGATGCTTGATATGATTTCAATATTCTTAATTTCGCCAAGGTTTGCCTTGTGGCCCAACATGTGATCAGTCCTGGAGAATGTTCCATGTACACTTGAGAAGAACGTGTATTCTGTTGCTTTTGGATAGAATGCTCTATAAATAGCAATTAAGTCTATCTGGTCTGATGTGTCATTTAAGGCCTGCGTTTCCTTATTGATTTTCTCCCTGGATGATCTGTCCATTGGTAAAAGTGGGGTGTTAACGTCCCCCGCTATTATTGTGTTACTGTCGATTTCTTCTTTTATGGCTGTTAGTATTTGCCTTATATATTGAGGTGCTCCTATGTTGGGTGCCTATATATTTACGATTGTTAAGTCTTCTTCTTGGATTGATCCCTTGATGATTATGTAGTGTCTTTCTTTGTCTCTTGGTACAGTCTTTAAAGTTTATTTTGTCTGAGATGAGTATTGCTACTCCAGCTTTCTTCTGATTTCCATTTGCATGGAATACCTTTTTCCATCCTCTCGGTTTCAGTCTGTATGTGTCCCTAGATCTGAAATGGATCTCTTGTATACAGCATATATACAGGTCTTGTTTTTTGTATCCATTTAGCCATCTATGTCTTTTGGTTAGAGCATTTAATCTGTTTATGTTTAAGATACTTATTGTTATGTATGTTCTTATTACCATTTTGTTAACTGTTTTGGATTTGTTTTTGTAGGTCTTTTTTCTTCCCTTCCTGTTTTGTTCCCTCCTCTTGTGATTTGATGACTAACTTTAGTGTTGTGTTTGGATTCCTTTTTCTTCTTTGTGTGTGTATCTATTGTAGATTTTCAGTTTGCAGTTACCATGAGGTTTTGATATAGTAGCAGTCTATACATAAACAAGATTGTTGTTGTTTTAAAAATATTTATTTATTTATTTTTGGCTGCAATGGGTCTTTGTTGCTGTGCACAGGCTTTCTCTAGTTGTGGCGAGCAGGGGCTACTCTTCGTTGCGGTGCACGGGCTTCTCATTGCGGTGGCTTCTCTTGTTGCAGAGCATGGGTTCTAGGTGTGTAGGCTTCAGTAGCGGTGGCATGCGGGCTCTAGAGTGCAGGCTCAGTAGTTGTGGTGCACGGGCTTAGTTGCTCCATGGCATGTGGGATCTTCCCGGACCAGGGCTTGAACCCGTGTCCCCTGCATTAGCAGGCAGATTCTTAACCACTGCACCACCAGGGAAGCCCAACAAGATCGTTTTAAGTTGCTGGTCTTTTAATGTCAAATACATTTCCAGTATCCCGCATTTGTGCTCTCCTCTTCTCACAGTTGCTGGTTTTGATATTATATTTGTTCATAAATGATTTCCTACCTTTACTGTATGTTTGCCTTTACCAGTGAGCTTTTCCATTTGTAATTTTCTTGTTTCTAGTTGTGGCCTTTTCTTCTTAGAGAAATTCCTTTAGCATTTGTTGCAAAGCTGGCCTGGTGATGTTGAATTCTCTTAGGTTTTGCTTGTCTGTAAAGCTTTTGATTTCTCCATGGAATCTGAATGAGAGCCTTGCTGGGTAGAGTATTCTCGGTTGTAAGTTCTTCCCTTTCATCACTTTAAATATATTGTGCTGCTCCCTTCTGGCCTGCAGAGTTTCTGCTGAGAAATCAGCTGATAACCTTATGGGAGTTCCCTTGTATGTCATTTGTTGCTTTTCCCCACTTCACTCACTGCTTGTTTGCCTTGTTTCTGTGAGGGTGTCCAATGTAATTTTTATCCTCGCTCCTCTATAGGTAAGGTGTATTTTTGTTTTTTGGGGTTTTTTTGGCCACGTGGCACATGTGATCCTACTTCCCCAGCCAGGGACTGAACCTGTGCCCCTGGCAGTGGTAGCGCGGACACCTAACCAGTGGACAGCCAGGGAATTCCTGTTTTTGTTTTGTTTTTTTTAAACCTCTGGCTTCTTTTGAATGATTGAGAAGAAATTGTAGATGGATGTTTTTGTGGATGAATATATTACTGCTAGAACGAGACAGTGTTTAACATTGATTTTATTCCTCTTTTTCTTTGTTACAGATGTAAGTGCTAAAATATTTTGTTCACAGAAATATTTAGATGGAAATGGAAGAAGTTTGTTACAGTGATACCACTCAATCTTTGAACTCATAAATTATTTGTCAAATATCACAAAAATAATTTATCATTGTCATCAAAATAATTTTAATCATCTATCAAGTGATAATTTGTTAAGATCCTCTTTCAAATTTGTTGTTAGGCAGTGGATTAGAAATGATGTGACCTGGAAAAAGATTTGCTTCCAAGCTATTAGAATAATTTGCTTTTTCCCTTTCTAGGCAGTATAACACAAAGGCTTTACCAAGACTTATCAAATGACTCTTAATTATAACCCTTACACTGTTACTTAAAAGCAACCTATTCAACCAGATATACTCAGAAAGGGTTGAGGAAATAGAAATATTGGTAATTTCATTACACCATTGCCAATCGAATAATTTTTGATAAAATGCATTTATCATTTGCTTAGAAACTTAAAACACACACACACACACACACACACACACACCTTGGGGCTGCAGTTTTAGCAAATTTAGCACATTTGCAGAAAATACCATCTAACTTAATTGGCAAAACCAGTCCTCATTGTCAAACCTACTAAAACCCTAGAAACTAAGACAAAGTCTTTTCAGTTCAAATGTATTAA
Source organism: Lipotes vexillifer (assembly GCF_000442215.2). NCBI lineage: Eukaryota > Metazoa > Chordata > Mammalia > Artiodactyla > Lipotidae > Lipotes > Lipotes vexillifer. The sequence goes on along the minus strand of NW_006790779.1, from coordinate 1,186,207 downwards.
TTATTTCAAGAAGCTTTATAAAAACCATTGAGAAATGAATTATAGAATCCATTGTATAAAAAAGAATCAGTCAAAAAAAAGAAAAAGAATCAGTCAAGATTAAAATGATGTAGATCTAATATAACAAGTTACAAAGAAGATAAAAAGTTACAAAAATAAATCAATATCCTTAATTTATAGTAATACAATATAATTTATACATAAAATTATATGATATTTATAAGAAAAGGAGTATGATTTTTAAAAAGACATGTTATTCCTTGTCTAAATATTGGTATATGTGTGTGTCAAACTCTGGTGTTTGGCTTTGGGGAATAATTAAATAAAATCCAATGTAAAAATCAGAAATAACTTATCTTTGTTAGATACCCTGGGTATCTATTAAAAGGTTAGTTTAAGTTAGGTTATATCTAACCCTTTATTAGATACTTTTCCTATGTACTTGAGGATAGAAAAGGGCATATACTACCAAAAAGTAATTTGGCATAGATCTTTTATTCTCTGTTATGAGGAGGTAGGAAATAATAAACATTTAGAAGATGAAATGGGAGAAAGGTTATCTGTAAATGGAATAAATATGATGTGAGTTGATACAGTAGATATTTAACTTCCTTTTTAAATAATATATATGAAGTCTGAGAAAAAAGCTTGTAAATATTTTATCCATGTGTTTATTCCAATGTACTTTGAAACATTTGACAATTCCAGAAAAATATTCCAGTTGTATTTCTAAGAAACGGAAGTACCAGCCTATACAGCTTTGATTTATTGAAGTGATTCTGAAGTGAGTAGCGGAAAAAATGCTATGCCTTAACTACAAGGGAAAAGGCATTTTTAGGTTTCAATATAAGCATTGAGAAGAGCTCGAAAAATGCTTACCCTTAACTACATGAAAAAGCAATTTTTATCATTCAGTATTTCTTTCCAGTGCTCCTTTTGCTTTGAATTCGTGGGCCTTATCCCTCAAGATCCTTTGATAATAGTTGGGAGAAGGTAGAGGCAAAGTTGTTTGGTAAAAATTTGCATTATTCCTCACTCTACCACATTTAGTTTCTAACTTTCAACTTCACCTATAACAGAAACGTAGGCAAGAAGGAGAAAGACCGGAAGCTTTTATAGGTTCATAGTTCTCTGAATAGTCATTAAACGAGGTTTCCATTTGGTTTGACCTCAGGATTTAATTCCCTGCCCCTAGCAATGCAGGTAGTAAGGTTTGCATGATGCTTTCTTTTGTGAAGTAGAATAAGGTTGGTTTTGGACACAGAGGTTTTCTCCGACCCATTAATTTTAGGAAGGGTACCCTTGGAAGCTGAGGATCTGGAAATCAATTCCTTTAAAACTACCAGTGCTTGGATACCTTTTGAAAAGCCTTTACGTATCCCCAAGGGTACGTGTACCCTAGTTTGAAGAGTACCTGAGACTATCTTTCTTGAGTTTGACAAAACAGCTTAATGGCAGAAAATTCTATAGGGAGGAAATTTAGAGATTCCTTTAAAATAGGTATTCTGTGTTGTTGGTTGAAAGGCTAGCTCTTAATATTATGTATATAGTTAGCAAATAAAATGGTTACAGGGAGTTGAAAGAACCTGCTATATTAATTGTGGGCCCCCTTACATCTGCAGGTAGGTTTGTTTTAGGAATTTCCTTGGGTGGAGCAAGGGCTTTGCTCATGAAACCACTCTGGCCGGGGCAAGTGCACAGACAGGTACAGTTGAAATACTTAGTGTTTGGCAGAAATAATGGATTCAAAGACCAGAAATTGTGATAACTGGAGGTACTACAGTCTACTTCCCAACCTTAGGCAGTAACGGCTACCACAAACTGCAGTGATTTTTGCACTGTGATTATAATACCTGCATTTTTAATTTTTAAGCATGTAGTCAGTAATAATTTGAAATTTTTTATGCAAACTTATCCTATGGGCATTATTTTAGTGAATTGAAACTATCCAGTTGTAATGCTCTTTTTTTTTCCTCCATTTTATTTTAAAAGCTCATGTCATTTAAAAACAAGACAAGAAATTAAAATTTATTGAATAGGTCAGACATTTTTTTCCTGGAAATTTTTTTTAAGGGTATGAGTCACCACATACTCACTTCTGCCTCACAGGAGGGGAATAAAAAGATAACAGCCATAGAAATACTATAGTAGACATAAATAGTACTCTGTAAATGTGGGCTTATGCTCTGTTGTGCCTGAATTGAAATTAAATATTCTTCTAAGACTCCATTTTGCCTGCCTGACTGGTGGGAGATTCAGTCTCGGTCCTTGTTGGGGTCTCTTCGCCTCCCCAGAGTCAAACAAGATTCTAAAATGTTTACAGAAACAGGAGAGGGGCTTGCAGTCTCCAGCCCAGCACCGTTTTTGCACTGCCCTCGTCAACTGAGCCCACAGAATTGCTAGGAAGGAGCAAATCCACTGTTTCTGTGGAAGGTGAGGCCCCGGCGGTCTGTGCCCAGGTGAACCCCAGTGTCCTCACCCCTCCTGAGGCCCTGCTGGTGGGACCCCCCCCCCGACCTTTGACCTCTTCCTCCTGTGGAGGAATCTTCTGTCTTCTTCCTTACGGAATTCCCCCAAGTTGGGAAAACCACAGCCAGAAAGACAGGTTGTCTACCAGCAGCTTGAACTTCACAGCTTCTGCGGGCAAGTTCGTACCGAGATGCTGGGCATGCGCATGAAGTGGGGACAGGAAAAAGACAGAGCCCAAAACACAAATGAATAAATATCTCCACAAATGGTCTTAGGTCATGAGTACTATTAATAAGTGGCAAACGTTTTTGAGCATGACTCTCTGCTCACACAGATGATCAAATTTAATTCTCCAAACTTTGCCATGTGCTAAAGACAGACAACTGAGGCTTAAAGAGTTTGAGTAACTTTCCTGGTAATAAGTAGCAGAGCTGGGATTCGAACCAAGTCTGCTGGGCTCAAAATTCATCCCCTATGTTATATTTTCTCTCCTACGGGGTATTAGTAATCATGCATTTTGAGCACAGTGAGCTGCCAGCATAGGTTAGCTACAGCGGGAGCTCCCAGACAGCTCAGTGAATTCATCCATGGAACACCATTGCTCAGAGTTCTCCATCTGGTTGTCAGGGTGCATTTGCCAAGACTGGGGAACAACAGTGCTGCTTTGGGCGCACTTACTGTTTAGACAATAACTGGTCAGCATGTTCAGCTGCTTCTTGAGGTCACTCCTGGGAGATGAAGATAGGACCCCATGTCGGCATAAACAGGTTGGTTGTTTTCTTTCTGCTCTGTCAAGAGGCCATTATCTCCGTCATCTCGAAGTTACACCAAATTGCTCAGGTGCAGGTTCAAAAAGGGGGGGAGGATATGGTTCGGCCTAGTTTTCTGTTGTTTAAAATAGAAAATTGATGGATCTGAAATCCATTTTTTGCTTAATACAATTCTTGAGGTACTATTTTAATAAAATCCTTTAGTCTTTTAAAAATGTAAAGTCTTTTAAGAACATTTCAAAAGCCGTAGATCAATTTTTAAATTGTATAGGTTGGCCCATAAACAATTCTTATTTATGGAGTCAAAACCAATGCATTCAGTGAATCGATACATAACATAGTCATTATGGCCCTACTAACCACCACCCACCTACTAAGCTGGGCGTAATGGGTGATTCAAACACAGGCTGGGCTCTTTACTCAAGATGTTGATAATATGCTTTAGGGGCTTTCAAATGTTGTATGCCTCAGAATCATCCCTGAAGCTTGTCAAAAATAGAGCTGCCTGGACCCCGCTCCAGACCTACTGTCTTAGTCCGTTCGGGCTGCTAGAACAAGATACCACAGACTGGGTAGCTCAAAGCAACAGAAGTCTATTTCTCATCATTCTGGAGGATGAGAAGTCTAAGATCAAAGTGTTAACATGGTCTTCTGGTGAGGGCCATCTTACTGATTCATAGCTGGCACCTTTTCACTGTTTTCTTACATGGTGAGAGAGGCTAGGGAGCTCTCTGGGGCCTCCTTTTTAAGGCACTAATCCCACTTATGAGGGTTCCACCCTTATGACCTAAGTATCTCCCAAAGGCCCACCTCCTAATGTCATCATCTTTGGGAGTTAAGATTTCAACATATGAATTTTGGGGGGACACAATTAGACCATAGCACCCATTGAATCAAAACCTTGAGTGGAGCTTGGGCATCTTTAACAAGCTCCTTAGGTGATTCTAATACTTACCAAGGTTTTTGAGCCTGCCATGTGGTTGATGGTGTTTTGGTAATGTAAGACACTACAGTGTTTTCTGTGTTGTATTGCATTCTACATATGTCCATGCATCATCACAGGAAGTATGTATAGGAGATATATAGACATACACGTGTATCGAGAGACACAGTAGTCTTTTATTTGCATGTATGTTGAAATGTACCTGCAGGTAAATATATACCTATTATCTTGAATCCTAGTAAACCTTTATTGAGCATCTGTGTGTATCAAGCATTGTTAATTCATTCAACAAGTAGTTGTTAAGAGCCTACTATGGGCCATCAGAAAATAAAACAGACGAAAGTCCCTGTCCTCAGGGAGCTATATTTTAATAGAGAAACACCAACAGTAAACCAATTAGACAATTATATGATGATGAGCACCATAGCAAGAAGTTAGGAGGGGTGGGGCCTGCCACTGGTGGGGGCGGATCCCAATTTAGGGTGATTGGGGAAGCCTTGAGGGAGGAGGGGGGGGAGCGATATGGATATTTGGAGCACACCTGGTCCAGGTTTGCGGAACAGGAAGTGCAAAGCCCTGATCTCAGTGGGAGTATTCCTGGTGGTTTCAGGAAATAAGGAGGCCAGGGGCTGGTACACAATAGGAGATGCAGTCAGAGAGGCAAGGAATGGGCTGAGGGAGATGTGGATCTTGTAGGGGCCTGTAGGCTTCTGGAGGAGTTTGGCTTTTGCTCTGAGGGAGATGGGAAGGGTTCGCATCCTGGGGATGATATAATCTGACAGGTTTTAATGGGATCATTCTGGCCAATGAGAACAGGCTGCTGGGGGTTGGGGGGAGGCTGGAATCCAGTGACCAGTTAGGGGGCCACTGTAGTAATCCAGGGTAGAGATGGTGAATGGGCTGGGAAGGGAGCAGTGAAGGTGGTGAGAGGAACGTGGCTTCCGGTGCGCTGTGAAGGAGCCAGCAGTTTTGCTGATGGTTTGGATGCAGAGGGTGTGAGGGCTGCAGTAGGAAGGTTTCCGAGGATGCTGGGTGTAACCATTGGTTCTACTTACTCTCTGGCCAGGTTTGTTTCTGGATGTGGGTCATGATTTGGTTCCATCAAAATGACTGTGTTTTTGTTTTTTTATAAATTTATTTTATTTATTATTTTTGGCTGTGTTGTGTCTTTGTTGCTGCGTGCGGGCTTTCTCTAGTTGTGGCGAGGGAGGGCTACTCTTCATTGTGGTGCGCGGGCTTCTCATCGCGGTGGCTTCTCTTGTTGCGGAGCACGGGCTCTAGGTGCGTGGGCTTCAGTAGATGCAGTGCGTGGGCTCAGTAGTTGTGGCTCGCGGGCTCTAGAGTGCAGGCTCAGTAGTTGTGGCACACGGGCTTAGTTGCTCTGTGGCATGTGGGATCTTCCTGGACCAGGGCTCGAACCCGTGTCCCCTGCATTGGCAGGCGGATTCTTAACCACTGTGCCACCAGGGAAGCCCTGTATTTTTGTTTTTAAAACGTATCTTGTACAATTAACATTTGTAAGGTTATTGTATGTACATGATACCTTAAAGGAAAAAAAACCTCATCTTCAGGAGTGGTCAGGGTAGTCTGACTGACTGCAGTAAGACCCTGACGGGGATATTGGTAAACAGGGACTGTAGCCACAATGACGTCTCTTCCTGACATGTAGAAAAGCTGCTTTTGCCAACAAAAATATATTCTGGATATGATAATGGATAATATTTATTGCTCACTTTATTTCAAAGCCCTTCTATATAAATCCTCAAAAAATCCTTTCTAAGGCTGATAGCGGAGGATAGTTCCATCCCCATTTGAGGATTCAGGAACTCGAGACCTAGAAAAGATGGCGTGTGGGAAGGATGAACTTTGCTAGATCAGATCTTCTATCCTGTGACATTCTCCTCTTGATCGTGTGGCCCAATGTGTAGTGACTGGACCTCAATCCAGGGAACAGAAGTGCGCGCGTGTGCGCGTGCACGTGAATCACACTTGGGTTACTAAGTACAATGATGTGTTAAAGGAATTGGAACTGATTGTTCTTACGTTCTGTAACTCAGGCCTCTTGGTCCTTCTCCTTGTTCTGCCTTCTCTGTTCATTTGGTCATTTTATTTCTGGATAGTAATGTTCACTGAAGGGTGGGATAGGGAAATAAGAAGATGTGAAAGTCACATTAGGTAGCGTGGAGAATAATCTTAATAAAAGCCACAGTGGAGAATGCAGTTGTAATTAACACTAAAATGAAATTCTCAGTTGCCAGTGGATTTCAGCTTGCTTCACTTTCCTGATACTTCGTTCCCGTAAAACAAACAAACAAACAAACAAAAAACCTGAGTTTGATTATGTCACGCACCTAGCAAGGCCGGGTTCTTTGTCTTGCTGAAGGAGCCATGTCTTTATTGGGATGGCTGTGAGCAGGGCCTGGGCCAGCTAACAGCATTTAATGCATTTGCCTGTTTCAGTTTGCAGTGATGACCTCACTCACAAATTCAAAGGTTTCACCGTGATGAACGAAGCAGAGAGATACGAAGCGCTGAGACACTGTCGCTATGTGGATGAAGTCATCAGAGATGCTCCGTGGACACTCACGCCAGAGTTTCTGGAAAAACACAAGGTACTTATTCTTCCACGTTCTCTAAGTAGCAGAATTAGGGAGTCGCCTGTTTCTACAGCTTATACCCAGAAAGTCCAAAGACTCTTCTCATTTTGGAAAGAGGTAACTTCAGGCACTGTCATGTGATGTCACTTGATGCAGCACCTGTCCTGTGCCCACACCTGGGGACCAACAGCATCCCACTTCCTCAGTGTAGTCTCTGGAGCTAGACCACTCAGGTCCATGTGTGGCTTAACTTCTTAACTGTGGGACCTTGAGCAACATATTGCACTCACCTACCTAAACCAGAAAATGGGTGCTGTTTTGAGGATCTAATGAGATCATCTAGTAAAACCCTTGGAACACTGGCTGGCTCAAAGCAAGAGCTCCAAATATGTCATCATCATTATCACCATCATTATTATTGATGCTTAGAGTTCCACAGGCATCATTTTTCATGGAACAAATGACCACATATCTTATCCAGAGGGACAGGGGTCAGGCTTTAAGGAAAGAACTGTATATCTCTGATTTTGTGACCCTGAGACTCCTACTGATAGAAGATTTTTATTAGTTGAAAACACGAGAAATCCTTTTGATCTGCATCAAATTATGTGCTTTGTATCTCCCTACCAGCCCCACATTAGGAGCTCTTCTTTCCTTTTATAAGCAGTACAAAAAAATAAGATTAAGCTGTTCTAAGAGTTTTCTATTTTTAAATCCACGATGCAGGAGAGAATAGAGAACACTGATAAATGTGCATGGGTAATAGCAGAGGAGACAATTTCCCAGCAAGAATAAAAAGAAAAAGGAAATATGATTTACTTCCAGCAATCACTGACACACTTTTACTAAGCATCTATTGTATCTTCAGCTTGTGTGCAGCATTATGGGGATGCTGATGATGGCTGCCATTTATCGAGTACTTTCCATGTACCCAGCCCTGTGCTAAGTGCTTTGCTCTTACATGAATCACATTCAATCTCATGGCTACCCTGAGACGTTGTTGTTGTCATACACTGGAGACGAGAAACAACTAAGTTTGAGTACGAAGAATAGAATTGATGATAGTAACATTTATTGAGTACTTGCTGTGTACCAGTTATTATTTTTAGCACTTTTACATAATTATATTATTTGATCCAGTGATTCTCAAGTGGGGGCAAGTTTGCCCCCAAGGGACATTTAACAGGGCCTGGAAACATTTTTGGCCATCATAACTAAAGGGGTGCTACTGGCATCTAGTGGGTAAAGGACAGGGGTGCTACTAAGCATCCTACAATGCACAGGACAGACTCTCCCCCTCCAACAAAGAATTTTTTTATATGTAAATTTATGTACTTTATTTATTTATTGGCTGTGTTGGGCCTTCGTTGCTGTGCGCGGGCTTTCTCTAGTTGCAGTGATGGGGGCTACTCTTTGTTGCGGCGCGCGGGTATCTCATTGTGGTGGCTTCTCTTGTTGCAGAGCATGGGCTCTAGGCATGCGGGCTTCAGTAGTTGTGGCGTGCAGGCTCAGTAGTTGTGGCTCGCGGGCTCTAGAGCACAGGCTCAGTAGTTGTGGTGCACGGGCTTAGTTGCTCCGTGGCATGTGGGATCTTCCTGGACCGGGGCTCGAACCCGTGTCCCCTGCACTGGCAGGTGGATTCTTTTGTGTGTGTGTGTGTGTGTGTGTGTGTGGTATGCGGGCCTTTCACTGCCGTGGCCTTTCCCGCTGCGGAGCACAGGCTCCAGACGCGTAGGCTCAGCGGCCATGGCTCACGGGCCCAGCTGCTCCATGGCATGTGGGATCTTCCCAGACCGGGGCACGAACCCGTGTCCCCTGCATCGGCAGGCAGACTCCCAACCACTGCGCCACCAGGGAAGCCCCAGCAGGTGAATTCTTAACCACTGCACCACCAGGGAAGTCCCTCCAACAACGAATTATCTAGTTCAAAATGTCACTGGGCTTCCCTGGTGGCGCAGTGGTTGGGAGTCCGCCTGCCGATGCAGGGGACGCGGGTTCGTGCCCTGGTCCGGGAGGATCCCACGTGCCGCAGAGCGGCTGGGCCCGTGAGCCGTGGCCGCTGGGCCTGCGCATCCGGAGCCTGTGCTCCGCAACGGGAGAGGCCACAACAGTGAGAGGCCCGCATACCGCCAAAAAAAAACCAAAAAACAAAATGTCACTAGTAGCAAGGTTGAGAAATCCTGATTTAATCCTTACCACTAAATTATGAGTTATATAGCTAGTAAGTGGTGGGGCAGGAATCTATACCCAGCAAAATTAAACTGCTACTCTGCCTCTCAAGGTGGAGAGAAGCCTTGTTAAAGGGCTTTGAAAGTTAGGCAAGAAGTTTTTACTTGATGGAGGAGGAAAACAAGGAACTAGTGAAGATCAGCAGGCACGAGGATGACAAGACGAAAATTCTGTTTAAGGAGGTCCCCCCACCATGTGACAGACGGATGGCTTGGAGAGGAAAGAGCCTGCAGTGAGGAAGGTCAGGTTCAAGTTGGTATTAATAATCCAGGTGATGGGGCCCTGGATTTGGCATAAGCAATGGAGAGGAAGTGATGGGTGTATGCACTCATGTACACACACACACGCACGCACACACACACACACACACACACACACACACACACACACACACACCAGTGGAACTTGTGACCTATGGAGAGTGAAGGAAGTAGGAAAAGCTGATTCCAAGGTGTTTGGAGCCTAAGTAAACTTAGATAATGGAGATGCCCTTGGAAGGGGCACCAGTTTTCAGGATGAATTAAAATTCCAGACAGGTTTTTAAAGTGACAGCAAGGGTGGCAAAGAGAAAAGGGTGACTTTGGGCAAATTTGACAAGTTTTATCATTTCAGCAGCCGTATGACCCAACTGAAATAGTAATACTTGCCCTACCTCCCTCACAAGGTGGTTGTATGAATCAAATGCAAAGAGAGACGTGAATTCATTTCTACCATATAAAATATGACTTAAGTGGGGGAATTCCCTGGTGGTCCAGTGGTTAGGACTCTGTGCTTACACTGCAGGGGTCACGGGTTCGACCCCTGGTTGGGGAACTAGGATCCTGCATGCCGCGTGGCACGGACAAATAAATAAATAAATAACTATGTCTTAAATGTGAGGATGGGCCTATTGCCATCAGTGGGACAGGAAATGAGGATTTGGGCTCCTCATAGCAGAGGTGATTAAAATCTGAAGAATGAGTGAATTGTCTGAAGGAGAGATTTTAGAGGCAGGAGAACAGAAGGCCAAAAACACCTACTGTCGGAGGTGAGAGAAGAAAGAGGGACCAGCAAAAGAGAGAAAGCAATCTAGTTCCCATCAGCTCGTGGAAACAGAGACAGTTGGAAATACCTTTCAGTCAAGGATTCAAGTCTACCTTATAAACTACTTATTTCAACTGCTTAATTACAACTGCTTTGTTCTAAAAAAATATGTATTTTCAAATTGCAGACATGCAGCCCCATCCCGGTGTTGATGTCACTCTTCTCTCTCTCCCACAGATTGACTTTGTGGCCCACGATGACATTCCGTACTCCTCTGCTGGCTCTGATGATGTTTACAAGCATATAAAGGAAGCAGGTGAGGGTCGTCCTGTGCTCACCTGTCCCTTGCGGCATAGTAATCAGGGTTAAGAAGAGACGTCTGCCCTGGGCCTGCAGCATATACGTACAAGGCACTGGAGTTTCACATGTCTCCCAAGTAGCCTCTGCAAGCCTCTGTTGACATGTGCTAAGGCTCAGCTGTGGCACAGACACCAGTTAGGTATTTATATAGAAATTAACCTGAGCACCAAAGTACTCAACTTCGGGTTTAAGGCTCGATTTTTTTTTTTTTTTTTTTTTTTTGCGTACGGGGG
>NW_006790779.1:1136417-1174563 GCF_000442215.2 Lipotes vexillifer | reverse complement strand
CTCCCGGACCGGGGCACGAACCCGCGTCCCCTGCATCGGCAGGCGGACTCACAACCACTGCGCCACCAGGGAAGCCCAAGGCTCGATTTTAGAGTTCATCACAGGACCTAAAATCACAGGACCCTGTTTATTATTTTTATTGGAGTATAATTGATTTACAGTGTTGTGTTAGTTTCTGGTGTACAGCAAAGTGATTCACTTATACATATATATGTATTCTTTTTCATATTCTTTTCCATTATAGATTATTATAAGATATTAAATATTGGTTCCTGTGCTATACAGTAGGACCTTGTTGTGTATCTATTTTATTTATAGTAGTGTGTATCTGCTAATCCCAAACTCCTAGTTTATCCCCCTCCCCGGACACTGCTGTTTGAAGGGCAGTCATTTTCCTCATTAACAATGAAATTACTTTATGTTCCCAAGAAAGTTCCTTCCAGAAGAATACAGATCACTGGCTAATTAATGATCTGGACTCCTCATCTCCCAAGTCCAGGCCTGCCATATGTCATCCTGTCACATGATAATAATATCCTCAGGTACCACATGCAGAGGGCCCCCCCCGCAGAAAAAAAAGAAAGAAAGAATGGATAAATATTTGTGGTAGTCATGTAAAAATTAGTGGCAACTGTCATTCCTTGGCCACCTGTTTCCTCCTGATAACAGTTAACTGATGTCATGGAAGGCAGACATGGTGCCTGAGCTTTGGAAGTTGTCCCATTTGTCACTAGGCATTTCTCTTCAGGTCAGAGAGTCTGGTTGGCCCCAGGGACTTACTGGGGGACTGAAAAGAGGGAGGTTTCCTTCCATTGCGGGCTCCCCGGAATTAATTCCTTCATCAAGTACTCTTCGTACTCCAACGCTGCTCTGACTGCAGGGAAATCGCTCCTGGGCATCATAGAAGATCTGTGGTTTCTAGCCTCAGCGGGATGCTCGGTTGCTCCTCGGTAACATTTACCTCCTCTTTTTCCCCTTCCTGCCCTGATTTACCCATAACTCCTTGCGTCCATGCATCCTTGCTTCCTCTACTGCATCCAGAGGAAGAAGGGTATGTTTTCTGTCCCAGGCTAACCTTTTATCTGAACTTACCTTCTCCCTTCCCTGGAGCATGTTTTCTTTCATTCTTCCTCCCATTGTGATGCAAGGTTCTCACTCTCCAGTAGTTTCTTATCAGCTTACGTGGAAGTTTACAAAAACAAATAAACCCACATCTTTCCTTCTGCCCTCCCTCCTGCCTCTACCTTCACTGACATCCTTGCTTGGTCCTCCTCTTAGTGGCAGCTGTCATTCCTCAGTCACCTGCACTCTGACTTCTGTCCCATCTTTGCTCAGTTCTCAGATGCCCTTTGGACCACCCAATCCAGCGGCCTTAGCTCAGTCACCCCTCTGGGCATAACGACACTGCTGACCGTGTTCTTTGCTTAGACGCTCTTGTCTTTGCTTCCATTTCTGGGACACTTCTGGGACTTCTACTAATTTCCCATTGGTCTCTCTGACCACTCCTGGGGTTTTGGGTTTTTTTTTTTTTTTTTTTTTTTTTGTTTTGCTTTTAAGTCAGAGAAAGACGAATATCATATATCACTTACATGTGGAATCTAAAATACGAAAAAAATGAACTTATCTACAAAACAGAAATAGACTCACAGACATAGAAAACAAATTTACGGTTACCAAAAGGGAAAGTGGGGGAGGGGTACATTAGGAGTTTGGGATTAATGGATGCACACTACTGTATGTAAAATAGATAACTAACAAGGACCTCCTGTATAGCGCAGGGAACTATATTCAGTATCTTGTAATAACGTATAACGGAAAAGAATCTGAAGAATAGATAGATACATATGTATAACTGAATCACTTTGCTGTACACCTGAAACTAACGCAACGTTGTAAGTCAACTCTACTCCAATAAAAGATAATAAGCTGTGTTTTAAGGTGGATGAAAAGGGACGTTGGGAGAGGCAGGGAGAGCAGTGGGAGGCTGTTTCAGTGTCCAGGTGGGAAGGGGCTCGGGCTGGAACTGGGGTAATAGCCGAGGGAATGGTCAAGAGGGAAGGGAAACGCAAGCGAGTGTTTCCTATTTAAACTTGGCAAAAGATGGATGGATGGATGGATCCATCCAAACAAACCGGCAGCAGTGGGCCAGCTCGGTTGGTCTTTCCGATCATCCGTTTCTTACTGTAGCTCCCCGACCACTGGGAGAAAGCTGTCATCACAGTGCAGCGACCTGGGAAGATTCCAACCAGCAGCCGATGTGGAAACACTGTTCCTGATGATGACAACCAGGTGGTGTCCCTGTCGCCTGGCTCCAGGTCAGTGTGACAGTGGTTTGCAGCTTAACAGAACCCGCATGCAAATTAATTCTTTCTCTCATGTCTCGCCTGGTGAGTTGTACAGTTACCATTTTGGGGCCATGAGCCAAACATGGACTGTTCCTTCCTTTGGGATGATCTACGTGGAGCTTTGATGGATTAGATACTTAAAGGTGCGCCTTTGGTTGTTATTTTTCTCTTTTGTTTCGGGGCAGGTATGTGGTCCTCCCCCGCCCCGTGTGCTTGGAGAAGGGTGTGAACTACACAGTGAGGTTAGAGCTGCCCCAGTACACCTCCTCGGACAGCAGTGTGGACAGCCCCTACACGCTGATCGATTCTGTAAGTGGAGGTCGTTTCTGACATGAGCAGGAGTACTGGGCAGAAAGCATGCATCAGCTTCCCCAGAGGGTTTTGTGGAGGGTAATGCTGAGAGGTGAGGCAGAGTCATTCTTTCTGCCTCCGAGGGGGCCCGTGAGCCATGGCCACTGAGACTGCGCGTCCGGAGCCTGTGCTCCACGGCGGGAGGGGCCGCAGCAGTGAGGGGCCTGCATACCGCAAAAAAAAAAAAAAACAATGACTGTGATCTGAAAGACCTTCGAAATTATATCTATGAATTTGCATCTTTCTTGCTCTACTTTATAACAGGCAAAAACTCACAAATTATAGGTGCTCTTTGGGGCAAATGTATAATGGAAAAATAGTCTCGGCTATACTCAATACTCATCGTTTTCCTGAGCTGAGGTGTTCTGTCAATGTCACAGGGTTTCAAATAATCACCAGGAATCAAAATAGTCATTGCCTCCCCAGATTATATCCATTTGGATTACTTACAAAGACAGCTGGGGCAAAGGTAATTCTATCCTCTTACAGGATCAGATATGGTTTTTCTGACTCTATAAGTGGAGCTGTCCAAGGTTGAGGAGGCAGTGCGGTAACCTGAATTCCTTAGCTTCTCCATCCATCTTCCTTCATCAGACCACCTTCCATAAACTTCCCATAAGCCTGTTGCTGCCTGAGAATCTTGGAGCGAGGAAGAGTTTGAGGAGGGGATGGGCTGGAATTGGTATTTTAGCTAAAGGTAGGTGCAGAAGTAGATTTTTAATGGCTTAATTTATTTTCTGCTATTTTATTTTCTACCATACATCTCATCTATAGGTACTGTAGATGCATCCATGCATACATTCCTACATACATTAAGCCATTATCTGGCACGGTACAGATACTGTAGTTTAGTGAGTTACCATATGCTTTACTTAGGGATTTCAAGAAGTCGAATACACGCCACTTTATATTTGAGCTGCCCCCATTGCTGGCACTTGCATCAGAGCCATCTTTCCCCTTCCTGGAGGCCACTGGAACTCCACCCATGTTGGTCCCACCATCCTTCACCCTCAGCCTGCTGCCGCTACAGCTTGGAGAAAATCAACAATGTTCATGTGGTAAAGGGTGCGTGGAGGTGGCAGCAGAGAGAAAAACTGGCAGGACGAGTGGTTTAGGCTTCATTCTGTGCGTCACAGGGAGCCAGATGCCACTCGGAGGTGGGGGAGTGCCAGGAACAGCTCTCTTGCGGGGGAAGGACAACTGGGTAGGAGGCACGAGGAATTTCTGTAACCAAACTTAGGAGCTCCCATTTCCACAGACGACAGAAAAAAACAACAACCCACTCTCGACACTTGAAGTAATTCAGACTCTTTAAGGTTTGCACTTAGACCATGTGGACTCAACCTGTGGCCTTTTTCTCCTGGCATGATCTGAGTACTGGCTTGGACGGGGTACAGATCTGGCTCTGCTGACCTGTTGTTGTGGGGTATCAAGACCTGCTCAGCCATCATCCCTGGCTACCAGACCCCCATGGCCGCCGCGTCCATCTGTTCCCCAGCCACGGCCCTCTTTGGCCTGTCTCTGCCACAGCCTCTGCCTCACTACCCCCCTCCCCACATTACAGGTGTGCGACCCAGCAGTCATGCTGATCTCAAGTCCCAGCTACCGTCAGTGTTCCTTGAGAGGGTCCCCAGGAACGTCACATATGTCCCCCACAATTACTGGAGGGCGGTGGGAGGGAGCCACATTAGGCCCTGTCTGAACTGCTCGCCATGTTGGCACGGGGCCTCTGTGGGACCATTTCCTCCCAAAGTTCCTCGAGGTAAACAGGGTGCCAGCCCCTCTGCTCTGGGCTTTCTAAGGGGGTTTCTTACTGGCCTCTGCCCCCTGGGGTTTGAACCTGAGTCAGGGCAAGACCGAGGACCTGCTTATATTCTCTTGCTTCTGATCCCTCTCTGGGCTTTTCCCTCAACCTCAGGAGGGGCTTTCTTCTTCCCCGAGGGCAGGAAACTGCCCCTGTGTTAATTTCACTTTTTCCCCCACTCCAGGGCTTACAGTTCAACATTCTATACCCTGAGTCCACTCAGCCTCTGGTTCTTGATCATCAAAGGGACACTCCTGGGATTTAGAAAACCCTTTCTGCAGTCCTCAAAGCCTGGCTCTTTCAAGTGAAAGCCTTACCTTTCATAAAAGAGCTTGTTTGAGAAGTCAAAAGCTGAACACAGTCTCCTGTATTCTCAGCTGCATCTGCTTTCCCCTGAGGTGATGGAGGTCTCAGCGTCAGTGGGAAGAGGGCTTCAGGACAGACATCATCCCCAGAAATGGAAATGACATTGGATAATATATCAGAAATTTATTCTGCTATGTAGAACGTACTCAGTCTCCCTAATGGAGTTTTTTTGTTGGTTCACATCCTTTTGGGGCCAGCTGGGGGAACTCCATGCTACCCTGAGCTGCTCAGGTCTGTACTGTTCTCTTAGAAAGGGCTCCCTTTGTGGTCAGGAACATTGGGTAAGAACGGGAGGCCTGACATTCTCAGATACCAGTCTTGTTTGTAAGGAGTTCCAAGAAAGGAAACCCCATACGCTTTAGACTTGGAAGGCTGCTAGGAAACATGGCGAGGTGGGCTTTGGTGGGTTGGAGAGGAGGGAGGAGGGGGATAAACTGCCTGATGTGTCAGTAACTCAGTGATGGGCTATGGCATGGGGCGAGTATTACCTTTTTATGTCTTTGTAAGATCTGAGCTGTGAGCAAGCAGCTCCTTTCCTAAAGTTGTCATGAAGGGCCTGGTGTACACAAGTGCTTGTCAGGTGTCAATGTGCCTACAGATCCCTGCAAGATCTTGTTCAGATGCAGATTTGGGTTCAGTAGGTATGGTGGGACCTAAGATCCCCATTTCTGATGAGCTCCCAGGGTATTTAGCTACTGTAGGTTCATAAAGCTCACTTAGAGTAGCATGAATCCAGACCAGGGATTCTGGTTCACCCAGAATTACCCCAGGGGTTACTCGCAGGTTTAATTGAGTCAGCATGTCCTGGGGTGACAGTTGTTCGACTGCCTTGTAGAGCAGCAACAGGCGTTTACTGGTGGTTTTATTTCTGGGTGAATGGCCTCTAGTGAGCTAAGAGAAAGTTACTTTCCTGATTTTAGGAATCAGGAAAACCTCAAGTTCTAGCTGTTGGGTGTAGAAACAGGTCCAATATTTTGCTAACTCTAAGCAATTGATCATCCGATTGTTGCATAACAAATTATTGCTGCAGTTAGTGACTTAAAAGAGCCACTTTAGGGACTTCCCTGGCGGTCCAGTGGTTAAGACTCCATGCTCCCAATGCAGGGGGCACGGGTTCAATCCCTTCAGGGAACTTAAGCAATTGATCATCCGATTGTTGCATAACAAATTATTGCTGCAGTTAGTGACTTAAAAGAGCCACTTTAGGGACTTCCCTGGCGGTCCAGTGGTTAAGACTCCATGCTCCCAATGCAGGGGGCACGGGTTCAATCCCTGGTCAGGGAACTAAGATCCTGCCCGCTGCACGGCATGGCCATACAAAAGAGCCACTTAATTTTGCTCGTGATCTTGTGGAACAGGATTCCAGTAAGGGCTTGACTGGGTGGTTCTTGCTCAGGGTCTCTGAAACGGTTGTAGTCAGACACTGGCCCAGTTGGGCTGGAGGTCCCTGATGGCGCACTTAAGTGGCTGGCAGCGGGTGCTGGCTGTTGACAGGGAGCTCAGTTGGGGTTGACACTGGTTCTAGCCTTGGAAGCCACCCAGCATCACTTGTGCCACATTCTATTTGTTATAAGCACGTCACAAAGGCCAGCTCACATTCCAAGGGACAGGAATCGTGCCCATCTTTAATCCACCACAATTCCCACCTCCAAATTGAATAGTCAGGTGGCATTTTACTTGCTCTCGGAGCACAGGCATAAGACTTACATGTGACTTTTCATAGGCACAAGGACCCTTTCTTGTGGCCCATTGATCTACTCTGCTGATTCCTCACCAAGGGAGAGCCACGGTAGAAACCTGTTTGGGGCCCAGGTAGAGAAGGCCAGGGCGTTCGTCGTGGGAGAAAGGTGCTCAGAAATGGCGTCAGCGGCCACATTGGGCTTTTATCCTCTAATCGAGGTTCATTCTGAAAGTCAAAAATCACTTTATTTGAAGCCAGGGATATCGAGGGCGTGAATTAAACTTTACAGCCCTCTGCTCTGCTTGTCAGAGCTACATGTCAAAATTCTCCAGCAAAGCTGGATGAAAAGATGGAGCTTAAATGAAGTGGACTGGAAGGTCCACATTGCTCATCATCATTCTAATATTGCCTACTACTGTTGAAAGTTTCCTTCATTAACATGTGCTTTGCTGCTTCTTAAAATAGTTCCATAACCAAATGCCGCAGTTCTGAAAAGCATGATGAGAAAGGTTCTTTGATCATGCTCATTACTGAATATTTTTAGCAGAGCAATAATTAGGATTTGGAGGAAGCTGGGTGCCTCATTATGTCAGCAGAGGGCTTGGCTTCTTTCAGAGACCTACCTCCCAAACCAGCCAAAGCAAATCCCTCCCCAGCCCCAACTTTCAGTTATACTCAGCCACAGAGGCTTCACCCTGTGGCTTCAAAGAGACGGTGAGCTCATGTCACCAGTGTCTGAGTGACTTGCTAAAATCAGTTAGTGGCTAGAGAATCTCCTTAACATTTCAGCCGGCAGTGGTTGTGAGTGAAATGCCTGCCTACCGAAAGACGGGATATCCTCCTCACCAGGAAGCTCCCTGCTGCCCTCACCAAGGTGAGGCTGCTGTCTCAGGCCCCCTGGCTTGGGACCTCTCAGGGATCTTTGCCCACTAGAGCCCCGTGCACAGTTGGGTGCTATTTATATCCATGCCTTTATATGTCGGCACCCTCTACCTTCTACTTAGTTTTCTGTTTGAGTCTGCTTTCTTAGAAGGTGCTAAGTTTCTGACCTCGGGGCCAAGCCCAACTCTGCCCTCTGAGCCACAGTGTATTAGAAACTGGATGCTTTGTCTGTGACAGCGGGGCCACCCTGCTGCTGATACTATCAATGTGCAGATGGTGGCGAAGGAAAGCTCCAAAGGGACGCCCTGGTTGGGGCTAGAAGGCTGACAAATTCACCACTGTCCATAGCATCAGAGAGAACTGGATTTGGAAAGGCACTTAGACATCAGTGTTCATCTAGTCACTCATTCAACAAATATTCCTGGTGCCTGCTTGTCACCCAGTGCTGAGGATACAGACGAGAAGAAGGCAGGAGCGCTCCCTTCCCTCGGGCAGCTGATAGTCAGGTGGGAAAGGCAGTTATGGAACAAGCTGTCTGGGAATATTTGAAGGAAGAGAGCAGTGGACCATGGGCGAGAATTATAAGCAGGAAGACGCAGTCTGGGGTTTGAGAGATTTCCTTGAGGAAGTGACGCTGAAGGTGAACCCCAGTGCATGGCCGGGAGTTAACCAGGTGGAGTGTATGTGGCAGAGTGAGGGGAGGGGGCAGCCCTTGGAGGACACTCGAGTCCCGGGCCGCTGGGCCAAGGCAGGGCCAGCCTGTTGCTCAGCTCCACGGAAAACAATAAGAGCGCCCGCTGCATCTGCGTAGCACAGCGCCCGCTGCATCTGCGTAGCACAGGGACCTTGGCTTAGGGAGTGAAGGGGGAACGTGGGTCTGAGATGAGACTGGAGAGAAGCACAGGGAAGAGAGAAGGCAAACTGTCTCAGAGTCAAGTTAAGGATTTGAATCCAAATACAAAAGACAGTAGAAAGCCAATGAAGGATGTTGAGCAGGTATCTGACTTATAGTTTGAAAGACTGCTCTGTGGCTCTTGCTACGTGGAGAGCAGATTGAGGGGAGAGAAAAGCGACATCCCTGGAGACTGGTTTTGCTGTAATCTTTGAACAAGATGGGGTTGGATTGGTTTAGATGGAGGATGGAGAAAAGTGGGCAAACCAGGGAGACATTTAGGAAGTAGATTGGTGAGTAGAAGGAAATGATTGATTGGAGGTAAGGAGTGAGGGAGAGGGAAATGGCACAGATGAGGCCAAGGTCATCTTGTGCAGTCACCTCATTTCTCAGCTTCAGAGGCTGAGGTTAAGTAACTTGCCTTCTGAGGCTCGACTGACTTGCCCAAGTGTACAAACGGAGGACCCAGCACCCTTGTCCCTAGGCTCTGTCCATCATGCTGTCTCATGCCTGATATCTCTGACTGAGTGACCATTATCATATTAGACAGAAAGATCTCAATTGCCAACACATCATTTCAGTTGACAACAGAAGTGCAAGCATAAACCAGATTCTTTTCAAAATTTTAATTTTATATTGGAGTATAGTTGCTTAACAATGTTGTTAGTTTCAAGTGTACAGCAGAGTGATTCAGTTATACATACACATGTATCTATTCTTTTTCAAGTTCTTTTTCCATTTAGGTTATTACAGAATATTGAGTAGAGTTCCCTGTGCTGTACAGTAGGTCCTTGCTGATTATTTTAAATATAGCAGTGTGTATATGTCAATCTCAGTCTCCCAATCTATCCCTCCCTCTGGTAACCATAAGTTCATTCTCTAAGTCTGTGAGTCTATTTCTGTTTTGTAAATAAGTTCATTTGTATCATTTTTTTAAGATTCTGCATATAAGCGATATGATATTTGTCTTTGTCTTACTTCACTTAGTATGATAATCTCCAGGTCCATCCATGTTGCTGCACATGGCATTATTTCATTCTTTTTGATGGCTGAGTAATATTCCATTGTATATATGTACCGCATCTCCTTTATCCATTCATCTGTCCATGGACATTTGGGTTGCTTCCATGTCTTGGTTCTTGTAAACAGTGCTGCAGTGAACATTGGGGTGCATGTATCCTTTGGAACCATGGTTTTCTCCAGATATATGCCCAGGAGTGGGATTGCTGAATCATGTGGGAACTGTATTTTTAGTTTTTTTAAGGAACCTCCATACTGTTCTCCACAGTGGCTATACCAATTTATACTGACACCAACAGTGTAGGAGGTTCCCTTTTCTCCACACCCTCTCCAGCATTTACTGTTTGTAGACTTGTTGTTGTTGTTGTTGTTAAAGAGGAGCGTGTTTTATTTATTTATTTACTTTTGGCCATACTGCACGGCTTGCAGGAACTCAGTTCCCTGACCAGGGAGTAAACCTGGGCCATGGAAGTGAAAGCCCAGAATCCTAACCACTTGGCCACCAGGGAACTCCCTGTTGGTAGACTTTTTGATGATGGCCATTCTGACTGGTGTGAGGTGATATCTCATTGTAGTTCTGATTTGCATTTCTCTAATCATTAGTGATGTTGAGCATCTTTTTCATATGTCTCTTGGCCACCTGTATATCTTCTTTGGAGAGATGTCTATTTACGTCTCCTGCCCATTTTCTGATTGAGTTGTTTGTTTTTTTGATATTGAGCCACACGAGCTGTTTGTAAATCTTGGAGACTAGTCTCTTGTCAGTCACATTGTTAGCAAATATTTTCTCCTATTCTGTGGGTTGTCTTTTCATTTTGTCTATGGTTTCCTTTGCTGTGCACAAGCTTTTGAGTTTCATTAGGTCCCATTTATTTGTGTTTGATTTCCATTGCTCTAGGAGATTGAAAAAGATATTGCTGCGATTTACGTCAAAGAGTGTTCTGCCTCTGTTTTCCTCTAAGAGTTTTATAGTATCCAGTCTTACATTTAGGTCTTTAATCCATTTTGAGTTTATTTTTGTGTATGGTGTTAAAGGATGTTCTAATTTCATTCTTTTACATGTAGCTGTCCAATTTCCCCAGCACCATTTACTGAAGAGACTGTCTTTCCTCCATTGTATAGTCTTGCCTCCTTTGTCCTAGATTAATTGACCATAGGTGCGTGGGTTTATTTCTGGGCTTTCTATCCTGTTCCATTGATCCGTGTTTCTGTTTTTGTGCCAGTACCATACTATTTTGATGACTGTAGCTGTGTAGCATAGTCTGAGGTCAGGGAGCCTGATTCCTCCAGCTCCATTTTTCTTTCTCAAGATTGCTTTGGCTATGCAAGGTCTTTTATGTCTCCATACAAATTAAAAATTGTTTTTTGTTCTAGCTCTGTGAAAAACGCCATTGGTAATTTGATAGGCATTGCATTGAATCTGTGGATTGCCTGGGGTAGTGTAGTCATTTTAACAATTTGATTCTTCCAATCCAAGAACATGGTGTATCTTTGCATCTATTTGTGTCATCTTTGATTTCACCAGATTCTTGTCTTTCATAACATTTGTGACTTCTTTATGGCCCTGTATTGGTACCCCCAAATATATCTTTGAGGACTTTAGGGAAGTTCTATGAAAAATTGGCATCCTCTGTGCTTGTTTGTTTTTACTCAGTCCCACAGAGTCTAGATGAAACGGCCTTTGAGTGGTGAAACCACCATTCAGAGTAGATTGTTCTTAGAGGGATAAAATCATCTAGCAGCCCCTGGGCATGTCTTTCAATCAGAGACAACAAAAATAGTCCACCCTTTTTCTTATCCTTCACTGTAACGTGACGCAGAACTCCCAGGGGAAGAAGGGGAGTTGCTGTGATCTAATTCATTGACTCGGTTGTTATTCTCCATTCACTTATTCATTTAATTGGCATTTATTGAGCGCTTGCCATGTGCTAGACACCAGGGCACTGAGCTGGGTGCTGGGATTGCAAAGATGATCAGGGCACAACCTGTGCTTTCAGAATGTTCCGTTTCTACAAGGAGACGGATATCTAAAATACTTTTGTTAATGGAAATCAAGTTTATATTCTAAGTGCTGTGGTTTCTGCCTGGTGATGTCAGGAAAGACTTCGCAGAGGCATAGCCTTGAACCCGGGCCCTGTAGGACGAGGAGCAACTCTGCAGATGCTGTGGGCAGGGAACGGGGATCTGGGGCAGAAAAGAAGGGCTTGGCATGAGCAAATGTCGGGAGACGGGTGAGCGCCTGGTGCATCCAGGGAATAGGTCTAGGATGACGAACACACAGTGTTTATGGCAGGGGGGGAGTGTCCGGAACTGAGCCTGGCAGAGTCAGCTGGGGCCAGATGTGAAAGCCTCACTGACACACCTAAGAGCTGCCACTTTGTCCTGGAAAGGAGGGCCATTCAAGAAAAGGGGTCACCCGGGGCCACCCTAGTTGTTTTTCTTTATTCTGTCTTTCCTATTGGAACAGGAATGTTTGTTCCAACGCAGAGAACGGAAGGCATCTCAACATCAGACATCATCACCAGGATTGTCCGCGACTATGATGTTTATGCCCGACGCAATCTCCAGAGAGGGTACACAGCCAAGGAACTGAATGTCAGCTTTATAAATGTAAGTGTGCCACCACGTACCCTCTGAGGTCCAGCACGTCACACTACTGCTAACACTGTCTGTTAATCACTTACTCTACGCCACGTGGTATTCTTGATGTTTGACATTTGTCTCATCCAATCCGTGTAACAGCCCAGTGATGTATTATTATCCCCGTTTTATAGATGGAGAAACCAGTGTCCAGAGGGGTAAAATAAGTTGACCAAGGCCCACAGGTAGCGAGTGAGCTTCACATTTTCTAAAGGAGCTGCCTCGCCTCCCTCTCTTCACCCCAACCTCCCCCTTTAGAGTTCTCAGACTTGGGTTTCCTGGAGATCTGCCCTCACAAAAGGCAAGAGTTGTCTTCTGCTCAAAGGGAAGGAAGGAGGAGGGCAGAGGCAGTGAAAAGCTAAACCCAGAGGAAATGCTTTCTTGTTTTAACATTTTACAACTTTCATTTTATTAAGGCCTTACAGATGCTCATTAGAGACCTTAACAGCCGCTTTTTTTTTTTTTTTTTTTTTTTTTGTCCAGAGAAATTACAGCTGCTTAAATAAAGCTCAAAGTCTCTGGCTTCCTTTTGTATTTCCGCTGTTTTGTTCCCACAGAGCTGCTGTTAGTTTAATAATAGAGCAACTGTTAAAACAATGTTTAAAACAAGCTGTTAAAAAGCAAAGAGGGCAGCCCAGTTGCTGGAGGTGATGCTCGTGAGTCTGGATGACTGTATTGGCCTGGACTCCGAGGCGCTCATGGAGTTGAGTAAAATAACTCTCCGTACATACAGAATTTCCACCCCCCGAAACAGATAGTGTCCAAGAGCGATTTTTCTACAAAACTAGATGCTTATATGTATGTGCAGCCACAGTTATCCAGCAGCTTACACAAATCGATCATCCGTGCCTCCGAATGAGGAAGGGTTCAGGAATCAGAAGTCAGTCATTATGAGTTGTCCTCACGAGGCAGGGAGTGTTGGGAGTCCAGGCTCTGTGGCTTCGTACAAACTGGGCAACAAAATGGAAAATGTCGGGTTCAAGTGGCGCCAGAACAAGTGGCTGAAAAGAATTCCGTCAAAGTGGTTATTTGGTATCTTATAGAGCATAAAGCCCTGGTTATTTCAATAAATTAAACTGTCTGTTGTTTGAAATTGAATTCAGTAACCCATCCAAGCATGTGGAGCCGTTTCCAAAAGTTATTGCTCACGCCCTCTCAACGGCCTGTGGATAAGCCACTTAGCTCAGGGAACCGTGTAGTCAGTGCGGATGAGCCCGTTGCTTTTCTGTGACAACAAACCTGGCTGCGGCTCAGAGAGAAAATCAAATGTGTTGGATGGGCGTGTAGATGAATCACAGAACCTCAGAGGTGGCAGGAACCTGTCGCCCAGTCCAAGTCCCTGAATTTAGAAGTGAGGAAAGCTGAGCTCAGAGAGGGATGTGGCTAAAGTCCTTCAAGCAAAGCAGAGGTGGAGGCAGCAGCCGGCCTCCCAGCCTTTTGGCTCGTGGTCCAGTGCTCATTCTAGTATTCCGTGCTGCTCCTGAGAGCTGCATATAGACAGTAACCACTTACTATGTATAGCCGGCTGGCAGCACAGGTAGCTCACACCCCAACCTGAGGCTGCAGCAAGGTTTGTAAAGTCTAGATCAGGAAATCCTGACCCAGTTTTGTAATATCGTACCTGGCTCAAAAAATTCTGAAATATGAAATAGACTTCAGTTCCATATAGTGAAGAAAAGTGATAAACCTTATTACCTCTCCAGGAGAAAATGTATTATGATTGCATGGAGGAAAAGAGCCTTTGTTTCATCTTATTTTCACGGTTTTGATTCCATTCTCACCAGGTAACATGATTAAATGCCTCTGCGGCCTAATAGTAATCAAAGAGCCAACACACACTGAAGCTTCTACTAAATGCCAGGCTTTGTGCCAAGCACTTTACATGCATCATCTTATCTAATTGTTACAGCACCCCTGTAGGGTAGGGACGATAATTATCCCTATTTTACAGATGAGAAAACTGAGGTTTAGAGATGACACGTGACTTGCCCAACATATGTGCCTTCCGGGCACATAGGTATAGCAATACTACATAAAGGCTATGGACAAAATCCCAGTCCAGAGAAGCTATCAGAACAAAATCTTCCTTCGTTCCCAAGGAAACTGATGCAGTTCCATTAGCTTAATGGCAAATATCATGACAGTGACAATTTGAGTATAACACACGGGTTCTGAGGCCCAGCCAATATTTCAACCAATATTGGTTTTAACAACGTCCCAGTAAAATAGGGGGCTCAGGTAGCTTCTGAGTGGCCATTCTATGTACAATTCATATTTTTGTCTAAGTCTCAGGAGAATTGAGGGGCTGTATTCACTCAGTATCTCTCCATAGTAAAGAGCTAATGTATACTTTTGGTTCTTATATAAGTGAATTCAACTCCAATATTTACAAGAAAGAGAACATTAAAGCCACTTGTATTTCACTGTACGCATTCAAGTAGACTAATGAGAAGTGACTTTTCTTACGAGAGGGCCTTCCTGTCAATCCAGCCCTTGGGAAATAGCATCCTGACTCTTCAGGTTATGAACACACATGAGTTGAAATAAAATATGACCATTCTGTGAATGACTGATCTCTCCCATGCCCTCTTGGGTAAATCCATTTCTTTCTCCTTTGATTTTGGACCAGGAAAAGAAGTACCGCTTCCAAAACCAGGTAGACAAGATGAAGGAAAAGGTCAAAAACGTGGAGGAAAAATCAAAGGAATTTGTTAACAGAGTGGAAGAAAAGAGTCATGATCTAATTCAAAAGTGGGAAGAGAAATCGAGGGAATTCATTGGCAACTTCCTAGAACTGTTTGGGCCTGATGGAGCATGGGTATGTAATTATTTCACTTGGCCCTGCAGTAATGGGTGTTTTCAGTTTATCCTCCTTTCCGAGGAACTCCTCAAGGGTTCCCTTATCTCAGTCCAATATGTGACCTCCACTTTGGGCATCAGCCCGAATGACTTCAAGTCTATGTCACTTCCTTATTTAGTTTCTGCTTTTCCTCTCAATATGGCACCCAGTAGTGCCCAAAGCCAGCTCTGGTCTCTATTTCTGTTTCTTATCCAGAGTTTGGAGCCATTTGGTAGTCACTGAATGTCCGTTACCGCAGAGGTTGGTTCCGTAGCTCATCCCAGTCTCCCAGTTGGATGATGCACAGCTTGGGGGTAAGGGTGAAGTGGGTCAGTGGCATCATGGAACTTGACCCACTTGTAAGTGGGTCAGTGGCATCATGGAACTGGTGCCTCCTGGGTCAACCAGAGGAGGAGGATGCAAAAGAAATGTAGCTGCCTTAATCGCCTATTGGTTGTCAGGAACTCCTCTTTCATTGGTTCGAAGAGAGAAAGAAGAGGTAGGACTGTCTCTGTACTTATCATGCCCTGATTTGCCCCCTTTTTTTCCCCATGGTATGTATGTGCTGGGATAGGCATAAAGGTCTTGAGGGACTGAGGCCATGATCTGAATCTTAGAACTAAGACAGAAAATGTAGACAGGGTCTCTTGCCTAAATTCTATATGGAGTTCTGAGTGAAAATTATGGAAAGGGAAAAGAAAATTCTGGAAACCACCTTCTACTCCACTGGTATTTCTATTGTGCATGCACTTCCAGAGTAAATAACCAGTATTAGCAGAGTTAATGAGGGTTCTCTGAAAAAGATAGTTTCTTAAAATTGAAGAGTATAGTTGATTTACAATGCCATGTTAATTACTGCTGTACAGCAAAGTGATTCAGTTGTACATATATATACATTTATTTTTAATATTCTTTTCCATTATGGTTTGTCATAGGATACTGAATATAGTTCTCTGTGCTATACAACAGAACCTTGTTGTTCATCCATCCTATATATAAACGCCTACATCTGCTAACCCCAACCTCCCACTCCATCCCTCCCCCAACACCCCCGCCTTGGTAACCACCAGTCTGTTCTCTGTGTCTGTAATTTTGTTTGTTTCACAGATAGGTTCGTTTGTGTCATATTTTAGATTCCACATATAAGTGATGTCATATGGTATTTGTCTTTCTGATTTACTTCACTTAGTATGATAATCTCTAGTCGCATCCATGTTGCTACAAATGGCATTGTTTTGTTCCTTTTGTGGCTGCGTAGTATTCCACTGTATACATATACCGCATCTTCTTTACCCATTCATCTGTCAGTGGACATTTAAGTTGTTTCCATGGCTTGGCTATTATGCATAGTGCTGCTCTGACCATTGGGGTGCATGTATCTTTTTGAATTAGAGGAGTTTTGTCTGGATATGTGCCCAGGAGTGGGATTGCTGGGTCATATGGTAGTTCTATTTTTAGTTCTCTGAGGACCCTCCATACTGTTTTCCACAGTGGCTGCACCAACTTACATTCCCACCAATAGTGTAGGAGGGTTCCTTTTTCTCCACACCCTCTCTAGCATTTGTTATTTATAGAATTTTTGATGATGGCCACTCTGGTGTGAGGTGCTACCTCATCGTAGCTTTGATTTGCATTTCTCTAATAATTAGCGATGTTGAGCATCTTTTCATGTGCCTCTTGGTCATCTGTATGTCTTTTTTGGAGAAATGTCTACTTCGGTCTTCTGCCCGTTTATGGATTGGATTGTTTGTTTTTTGTTATTGAGTTGTATGAGATGTTTGTGTATTTTGGAAATTAAGCCCTTGTTGGTCACATTGTTTGCACATATTTTCTCCCATTTTGTAGGCTGTCTTTTCATTTTGTTTATGGTTTCGTCTGCTGTGCAAAAGCTCGCAAGCTTAATTAGGTCTCATTTGTTTTTGTTTTTATTTCTATTGCCTTGGCAGACTGACCCAAGCAAACATTGGTACAATTTATGTCAGAGAATGTTTTGCCTATGATCTCTTCTAGGAGTTTTATGGGGTCATGCCTTGTGTGTTAAGTCTTTAAGCCATTTTGAGTTTATTTTTGTGTATGGTCAGAGGGTGTGTGCTAATTTCATGGATTTACACGTGCTGTCCAACTTCCCACCACCACTGGCTGAAGAGACTGTCTTTTCTCCATTGTATATTCTTGCCTCCTTTGTCGAAGATCAATTGACTGTACGTGTGTGGGTTTATTTCTGGACTCTCTATTGTGTTCCATTGATCCATAGGTCTTTTTTTGTGCCAGTACCACCCTGTTTTGATTACTGTAGCCTTTGTAGTATTGTCTGAAGTCTGGGAGGGTGATGCCTCCTGCTTGGTTCTTTTTCTTCAGGATTCCTTTGGGCATTCTAGGTCTCTTATGGTTCCACATAAATTTTAGGATTGTTTTAGTTCTGTGAAAAATGTCACGGGTAAGTTGATGGGGATCACATTAAATCTGTAGATTGCTTTGGGTAGTATGGCCGTTTTAACAATATTCATTTTTCCAATCCAAGGGCATGGGATATCTGGAAAGTGATAGTTTTAAAGCTAACTAACTTTCCTTTTACAACCAAAAGGAACGATTCCATTTGATTTGCCCGATTTTAAGTAGCCTAGATTTCCCATTATGACGTGAGAAGTTCTCTAACAAAATTCACTTTGGCTTTATTTTATTGATGGGTTGTCACTGCTGACTCTCTGCTCATTTGAGCTGGTTCATTATAAAGTAAAACACTCAAAGAAGAAGGAACAATGTTTGAGAAGTTAGAAGCGATGCTTTGCTTACAGCCTAGCAGTCTCTAAGTGATCATAGAGGCAGCTGTCATAGGCCAACCATGTCTTGTTGGCTGAGTCTCAGAAGGGTGGAGGGTTTGCAAGGGGCTGCTTGAGCCCTTGATGACTTCTAGAAAGAGCTTGTAAGAGTGGAGGAGCTAAGCGTTGGGCTCCTTTTCGTTTTCCCTGGGTTTCAGCTCAGTGCACTTTAATTCATGGGACATTGATTAATGTGCTTGTATGGGCATGGTACTAGGGAAGGACATGGAGATAAAGCGCAGACCCTGTTCTCTGGGATTCCGTGGTCTCTGTAACGAGTCTGAAATTTCTCATTAATCTAGTGTGTACTTTAACATTTTTCACAACTAATTTTCAGGCTCTAGTGGTTTTTAAAAAATGAAACCATGTAGGCATTCATTTGCTTGCAGGGATTCAGAAATGTGTCTCTGCCGAGAAGCTGGTATTGTACCTCAAGCGGGAGGATGTTTCCTCCACCTGCAGTGAGCAAAGGTGGGAAAGGATATCATTTACATAGCAACTTGACAGACTCTAGCCGTTTCAGGCTCCCAGTGAAGGT
Organism: Lipotes vexillifer; assembly: GCF_000442215.2. Lineage (NCBI taxonomy): Eukaryota > Metazoa > Chordata > Mammalia > Artiodactyla > Lipotidae > Lipotes > Lipotes vexillifer. Next base: position 1,156,386 of record NW_006790779.1, on the reverse strand, counting down.
GGAATAGTAGCTGGAATTGTACTAGGGGAATTTGGTGACAGTGAGCTGAGGTGATTTTTAAGAAATGAAACCCAGCTAAGATACTGGAGGCTTTTCTTTTTAAAACTTGCTATTAGTGTCAAAACTGTTATTAATGTTAATTTACCATATCAGCCAGACTTAGATGTTACTTTTTTTCTGTTGACATTAAAAGTACAGGAATAGTTACAAGCATGTTAAACGCCAAGTTACGTAATTTGCTTTCCATGAATATGCTGTTATTATTATAATAATTCTTTATTTGTGGATGTGGGACTGGAACTCACTCATTTCTTAAAATAGAGAATCTGTGTTAACCTGCCACTATAGTACTGATACAGACAACCCAAACTTGGAAAGGTACAAAATACAAGGATTTAAGGTAAAAAATTTGGTACAACAGGTTTAGCATGTAGCTTATAGTGGGTACTCCATAAATGTTTCTAGATTGAACGAATCGATGTGTGATGAAGACCTATTTACAGAACTTTCCAGCACCTGCGAAGGATATGGTGAGGCCTAAATCCTCCAGTGTCTATATATGGATCTATATATCGATGCTCTCTGTAGATATGTGTATTGCTAGATCAACATATACCCTTAGCCTTCTGTTGTTTATGGTGCTGGGCAGGGCTTGGTTACAACTTAGCGTTTGGTGGCTCGATTTCAGTAGGCAGACTTGGTTTGCTTGGCCCTTAACAATGTTTAAACCTTTCTCATAGGGAGGGCACAAACTCTCCAGTTGACTGTCTCTCTAACATCCCCCACTCCTCCTTGCTGCCACCTTCTCTAACCTTACAACGGTATGCTGCCCACCTGGCCTCAGGGAATATTTGTGTTTGCACCTTGTGGTATAGAGTCTTCAAGTCTCCCCCCAGTGACCTCATGTTTGGAATCAAGAACGAGGATATAAAACCCAAAACCTTATAGTCCATCTCTAAGTGGAGGGTGGTGGTGATGTTATTGTCTAGGAGTTGTGTAGTAGGTTCAGCTCCTTTTTACATAGTCCTTTTATGTCTACTCTACCCATTTTAACCACATAGGAGGGTAGTATTATCGCAGTGTTACAAAGAAACAAACAAAGGTCTAGAAAAATTATGAACCTTTCCAATGGTCTCATAGGAGTTTGGAGGCCAAGCCTCTTTCTCCAGGCCAGCACTGGATCCTTCATGATAGAAATGGCCATGGGATGCAGTCACTTTGCTTCAGTCTCCTTTGGCTAGCGTGTGGCACTGTGGAGAAACTAGGGTCTATCAAAACCCTTCCTTTAAGGCTTTTGTGACAAAGCCAGTTGCCAAAAGGGCACATTAGGTCAGGTCATCTAGATTCAGGACAGGGGCTGTTGGCGTCCTTCCTAAGCAAGAAGAAACCATGGTGTTCATGGCTGTACTCATTATTAGAGTGTAACACATTACCCCAAAACTTAGCGACTTAAAAACAAACAAACATTATCTCACATAGTTTCTGAAGGTCAGGACGCAGCTTAGCTGGATGGGCATGACTTGGGGTCTTGTTATGATGAAGTTGGCAGTCAGGATGTCAGCTGGAGCTGCAGTCATTTGGGGCTGGAGGATCCTCTTCCACACTCTGATGTCACTGTCGACTGGATACCTCAGTTCTTCACTATGTGGGTCTTTCCACAAGGCTGCCCAGGTGTCTTCACGACATAGCAGCTGGCTTTCTCCGCAGGGAGCGAGGGTCTAAGAAAAAAAAAGCTACAGTCTTTTATGATATAACATCAGAAGTGACAAAGCATTACCATCTTCCATTGGTTACACAGACTAATCCTTGTATATTTTGGAAGGACACTACACAAGGATGTGAATACCAGCAGGTGGGGCCATCTTGGCAGCTGGCTACCACCACTGCTTTTGAGAATTTGAAGTAAGCAATCTACTTTTCAACTGCTGTAATAGATTCTCAGTCCCCTTTTACTCAGTCTGATGGGTGAATTGTCAGAGACCAGTAATGTTAATTTTCAACCTTATCATCTACCACTCTGTTTAGTTAACTGTTTGCTTGATTCTTCTTGTTACTAGTTTTGACCCATACTCAGAAGAGAGCCTGTAAGCCAACCAGAGCTGCAAAGGGAAGCCTTCCCAACAGAGACTTGGTATTACCTCTCTTTGGAGGATGTGTCTCTGACAGACAAGACTGTCTCAAGGGGAGGGTTGTAAAGGAGCTAAATTTTGAAGCTTTGTTGCTATGTAGGAGGCAACCCTGTTCATGTCCAAGATACTGAGAGGCAAGAAGTCGGGATCAGGGGATGCCGACTTCCTAGTCTCTGGGAATTCAAGCATTTCAAACAAAGATAGCATTCATTCTCTTTAACCATTAGTACCCCAGCCACCTATGCTGTCCTTTAAAATATTACATATCATTTTGAATGACCTGCCATTATATTCCTCCATTGACTCTGAAAATAGAATCATTTCCTGTTTGAAGTGAAAATGGCTCTATTCTGTTCTACCATGTGATCATAGACCCTTTCCCTGGAGTAACAGGAGAGAATGACATTAAGTCAGGTGCAAGTTTTCAGTTCTTCCTGGACCACGGACTTCCTCAGCCTCATCCAGTCAGCCTGGTGGATCTGTAATTTGCCATCTGATATGAGATTACTTAAAGAAAAAAACACCTTGACGGTGTGTTCATTTTTTTTTTTTTCCTTAGGAAAAACCAGATTTACATGATACAAGGTCCAATGCTAATTTTTTCAAACAGCACCAAAAACATACAATTCACCATTTTACCCGTTTTAAGTGTACGGTTCAGCGGTATGAAATACATTTACACTGCTTTCCAACAACCACCGCCATCCATTTCCAGAACTTTGTTTTTATCATCCCATATTAAAACAATGTACCCGTTAAATAGTAAATTCACATTTCCCCACTCCCCGCAACCAGTCCCTGGGGACCACCCCTTTACTTTCTATCTCTATCAATTTGACTATTCTAGATACCTCATAAGTAGAATCATACAGTATTTGTTCTTTGTTGTACGGCTTCTTTCACTTACTGTAATGTCTTCAAGGTTCAACCGGTATTATAACATGTATCAGAATTTCATTCCTTTTTAAAGCTGAATAATCTCCCACTGTGAAAGACTCTATTTTTATGTAAAAGAGGCTTATTTACTTATGTTAAAGCATCGGGGCTTCCTTGGTGGTGCAGGGGTTAAGAATCTGCCTGCCAAGGCAGGGGACGAGGGTTCAAGCCCTGGTCCAGGAAGATCCCACGTGCAAATAAGCCCGTGTGCCACAACTACTGAGCCTGCACTCTAGAGTGAGCCACAGCCACTGAGCCCACGTGCCACAACTACTGAAGCCCGCACGCCTAGGGCCGGTGCTCCGCAACAAGAGAAGCCACTGCGATGAGAAGCCCGCACACCGCAACACAGAGTAGCCCCCGCCCACTGCAACTAAAGAAAGCTCCCGCGCAGCAAAGACCCAACGCAGCCGAAAATAAATAAATTTTAAAAAAAAAACAAGCATCAGCCTGAGGGGCAGGTATACAATTTAACATACTTTTTAGGGGCCTGCTGGTTACTCTCCAGGGATGGAGGCTGCGGGGTGCCATCTTTGTGTTCTCCCTCTGCCTCATTTCAGCTTGCTTGCTCATAACTTCCAGAAAGGAGCTTGTACCCTCCTTTGGCAGCTTGATGCTTCTGGCTGCCACCCACGAGATACCACTAGATCACCTGGATCTGGTGGCCAGTGGGGCATCTGGTGGCCAGTGGGGCTTATGCTCAAGAATCCCACAGGACTGTAACCGATGGAGAAGACTTCTCGTCCAGGTACCATGCACAGGACACAGCAAGAGGCAACAGACCCAGGAGCCCAGTCTTTCTGTGAAAGTGGCCTATTTGCTTGTCCTGGAGCTATGGCCTGAGGGACAGACTTTAATGGTTTGGCACACCTCCAAAGACAGAGGCCAGTAGATGCCGTCTCTGCTCTCCCTCTGCCTCACACCGGGTCACCGATAGCTACCAGAAAGGGACAAGAACTGAACTGAAAAATACACTAGAGGGATTGAACAGCAGACTAGATGAAGCTGAAGATCAGTGAATGTGAAGACAGGGCTGTGAAACTCACCCCAATCAGAGCAGCAAAAAGAAAAAAAGAATGAAAAAAAGTGAAAATTGCTTAAGGAGCTTACGGGAGAATATCAAGCCAACCAAAATTCATATTATAGCGGTCCCAGAAGGAGAAGCAAGAGAGAAAGGGGCAGAAAACTTACTTGAAGACACAATGGCTGAAAACTTCCCTAACCTTGGGAAGAAAAGAGAGACCCAGATCCAGGAAGCAAAGGGAGTTCCAAATAAGATGAACTGAAAGACACAGGATAATTAAATTGTCAGAAATTAAAGACAAGGAGAGAATCTTAAAAGCAGCAAGAGAAAAACAACTTGTCATGTATAAGGGAACCCCCATAAAACTATCAGCACATTTTCAGCAGAAACTTTACAGGCCAGAAGGAAATGGCATGACACAGTCAAAGTGCTGAAAGAAAAAACCCACAACCAAGAATACTCTACTGGGTGAAGGCTGTCACTCAGAATTGAAGGAGACAAGAAGAGGCTAAAGGAGCTCATCACCACAAAACCAGCCTTAGGAGCAATGTTAGAGGGACTTCTTGAAGCTGGAAAGAAAGGGTGCTAATTATTAATAGGAAAACATATGAAAGTATAAAGCTCACTGGTAAATATAAAAATGTAGAAAAATTAAGAATAATCTGATGTTATAAAGGTGATGGATTAATCACTTATAAAGCTAGTGTGAAGGTTAAGACCTTCACACTAGCTTTATAAGTGAGTAAAAATAACTATAACTACAACAATTAAGGGAGACAAGAGATTAAAAGATGTAAAAGGTGACATCGAAAGTGGCAGACATCTGGCAGGGGTTAGGAGGGAGAGTAAAAAGGTAGAGCTTTAGAGTGTGCTCAAACTTAAGTTTTTATCAACTTGAAACAGACTGTTACATACATTTTTTGATGTGTAAGCCTCATGGTAACTACCAAGTAAAAACCTATAGTAGATACCAAAAGATAAAGGAATGTAAGCACACACTAAAGAAAGTCATCAAATCACAAAGGAGAGCGGAAAGGAACAGAGGGACTAGAAAACAGCCAGAAAACAATGAACAAAATGGCAATATTTACATACCTATCAATAATTACTTCAAATGAAAATGATTTAAAATTTCCAATTAAAAGTCAGAGTGTCTGAATGGATAAAAAACACATCTACATGGTGCCTACAAGACACTCACTTCAGATGTAAGGACACAGACTTAAGGGAAGGGTTGGAAAAAAATATTCCATGCAAATGGAAACCAAAAGAAAGCTGGGGTAGCTAAGACAAAATGGACTTTAAAACAAAGACAGTAATAAGAGACAAAAGCATTACATAGTGATCAAGGGGTCAGTCAAACAATAGGATATAACGTGTAAATATTTATGCGCCCAACATAGGAGCACCAAAATGTATTAACAGACCTAAAAAAGGAAAGACAACAATACAGTAATAGTAGGGGGATTTAAAACACTACTTTCATCAATGCATAGATCATCCAGTCAGTACAGAAATTCAGCTGTAAATGACATATCAGATGGAGTTGATACATACAGCACAGTCCATCCAAAAGCAATGGAATATATCAATACATTCTTCTCAAACGCACATGAAATATTATCCAGGAGAGGTCATATGCTAGCTCTGAGTGCATTTGCATTGTCTCTGCCCTCAAGGAGCATTTAACCCAGTTGAATTGGGGCAGAAAGGAATTTTTTTTTTGCGGTACCCGGGCCTCTCACCGCTGTGGCCTCTCCCGCCGCGGAGCACAGGCTCCAGACGCACAGGCCCAGCGGCCATGGCCCACGGGCCCAGCCGCTCCGCGGCATGCAGAATCCTCCCGGACCGGGGCACGAACCCGCGTCCCCTGCATCAGCAGGTGGACTCCCAACCACTGCACCACCAGGGAAGCCCTCAAGCACTTTTCTAACTACAGTGGTATGAAGGCAGAAATCGATGACGAGAAGAAAACTGGAAAATTCACAAATATGTGGAAATTAAACAGCATGCTACTGAACAACCAATGAGTCGATATCAAAAGAGAAGTCAAAAAATACCTTGAGACAAATAAAAATGGAAATACAATACACCCAAACTTATGGGATGCAGCAAAAGCAGTTCTAAGAGGGGAGTTTCTATCAATAAATGCCAACATCAAGAAACAACAGGGCTTCCCTGGTGGCGCAGTGCTTGAGAGTCCGCCTGCCGTTGCAGGAGACGCGGGTTCGTGCCCCGTTTCGGGAGGATCCCACATGCCGCGGAGCGGCTGGGCCCGTGAGCCGTGGCCGCTGAGCCTGCGCGTCCGGAGCCTGTGCTCCGCAAATGGGAGAGGCCACAACAGTGAGAGGCCCGCATAACGCAAGGAAAAAAAAAAAAAAAAAAAAAAAAAAAAAAGAAACAACAAAAAAATCCTCAAACAACGTAACTTTACATGCGAAGAACTAGGAAAAGAATAAGACAGGGAGCACAAAGGAAGGAAATAAAGACCAGAACAGAAATAAATGAAATACAGACTAAAAAGACAGTAGTTAAGATCAACAAAACTAAGAGCTGGTTCTTTGAAAACAAAATTGACAAACCTTAAGCTAGACTCATCAAGAAAAGAAAGAGGACTCACAACAACAAAATTACAACTCAGAAAGGAGACATTACAGCTGACACCACAGAAATACAAAGGATAAGAGACTACAATGAACAATTATATACACCAACAAATTTGACAACCTAGAAGAAATGGATAAATTCCTAGAAACATACAGCCTACTGAGACTGAACTGTGAAGAAATGGAAAATCCAAACAGACCGATTACTAGTAAGGAGATTGAATTAGTCAATCAAAGATCTGAATCACTGTGCTGCACACCTGAAACTAACACAACATTGTAAATGAACTGTACTTCAATTTAAAACATTATATATGTATAAATTATATATATATATATAAATATATAAAGTTTCACATACTACTTTCTATGGTCTGAGCATTTGTGCCCCTCCCCCCCAATCTCATACATTGAGATCTTAGCGCCCAATGAGATGGTATTAGCAGATGGGGCCTTTGGGAGGTGAGTAGGTCATGAAGGCAGAACCCTCATAAGTGAAATTAATACCCATATAAAATAGACCCCAGAGAGCTCCCTTGCCTCCTGCCACCATGTAGGGACGCAAGAAGGCTATGAACAGGAAGAGGCTCCTCACTCGATCATACTGGCACCTTGATCTTGGACTTTTCAACCTCCAGAACTGTGAGAAATAAATTTCTGTTATAAGCTAAAGAAAACAAAAAACAAAAACCCACCCAACAAAAGTCCACAACCAGATGGCATTACTGGTGAATTTTCTCAAACATTTAAAGAATACTGATCATGTTCCAAGTCTCCCAGAAAGAAAAAAACAAAGGAAGGAACACTACCAGGGCAATGATGAATACATATGCAAAAATCCTCAACAAAATATTAGCAAACCACATTCAACAATACATTAAAGGGATCATACACCATGATAAGTGCGATTTATTCCAGAGCTGCAAGGATGGTTCAACATCCACAAATCAATGTGTTATACCACTTTAACAAAATGAACAATAAAAACCATGTGCTTACTCAATAGATAACAGAAAAAGCATATGACAAAATTCAACATCCATGTATGATTAAAAACTCTCAACAAAGGGTATAGAGGGGAACGTACCTCAACGACATAATAAAAGCCATATATGACAAGCCACAGTTAACATTATACTCAACGATGAAAAGCTGAAATCTTTTCCTCTAATATCAGGAACAAGTCAAGCATGCCCCCTCACCACTTCTATTTAACATAGTATTGGACGTCCTAGCCGTAGCAATTAGGCAAAAAAAGAAACAAAAGGGCATCCAAATTGGAAAGGACAAACTGTCACTATTTGCTGATGACATATTATATATAAGAAACCCTAAAGACTCTACAAAAAAACTGTGAGAAATAATAAATTCAGTTCAGCTGTAGGTTACAAAGTCAATATACAAGAATTGTTGCATTTCTACACACTAATAAAAACTGTCAGAAAGAAATTAAGACAACAATCCCATTTACAATTGCATCAAAAAGAATAAAATACATAGGAATAAATTTTACCAAGCAGGTGAAAGATCTGTACACTGAAAACTATAAGATGTTGATGAAAGAAACTGAAGACACAAATAAATGGAAAGACATTCTGTGCTCATGGATTGGAAGAACATGGTTAAAATGTCCATACAACCCAAAGCAATCTACAGATTCAGTGCAATCCCTATCAAAATTCCAATGACATTTTTTACAGAAATACAACAAACTATCTTAAAATTCATATGGAACTACCTAAGATCCCAAATAGCTAAAGCAATCTTGAGAAAAAAGACCAAAGCTGGAGACATCCTGTGCCCTAATGTCACACTATATTACAAAGTGATAGTAATCAAAACTGTGTGGGATTGGCATAAAAACAGACACACAGGGCTTCCCTGGTGGCGCAGTGCTTGAGAGTCTGCCTGCCGATGCGGGGGACACGGACTTGTGCCCCGGTCCGGGAAGATCCCACACGCCGCGGAGCAGCTGGGCCCGTGAGCCATGGCCACTGAGCATGCGCGTCTGGAGCCTGTGCTCCGCAACGGGAGAGGCCACAACGGTGAGAGGCCCGTGCACCACAAAAAAAAAAACAAAAAACCCCAAAACAGATACATATACTAATGGAACAGAATAGGGAGCCCAGAAATAAACGTATGCATATATGGTCAATTTATGACAAAGGAGGCAAGAATATACAATGGGGAAAAGACAGTCTCTGCAGTAATGATGCTAGGGAAAACTGGACAGCAACATGCAAAGAGAACGAAACTAGACCACTCTTACACTATACACAAAAAGCTAACTCAAAATGGATTAAAGAACTTAGTGTAATACGTGAACCCATAAAACTCCCACAAGAAAACATAGGTGGTAGGCTCCTTGACACTGGTCTTCGCAATGATTTGTTGGATTTCACACCAAAAGCAAAGGCATCAAAAGCAAAAATAAACAAATGGGACTACACCAAAGTACAAAACTTCTGTAGAGCAAAGGAAACAAAATGAAAAAGCAACCTACCAAATGGGAGAAAATAGTTGCAAATCATATCTGAGAAGGGGTTAATATCTAAAATATATATATATATAAAACTTATACAGCTCAACAAAACAACCTATGATCCAGCAAAATGAGATAAAAGATACAGAGAACAGACTGGTGGTTGCCAAAGGCAGAGGGTAGGGGGTGTGCAAAATGGGTGAAGGGGGTCAAAAGTACAAAATTTCCGTTATAAAATAAGTCCTGGGGAACACACAGCACTCCTCGGGCTGTTGCAACGTCACACCGGCCTCTGCCGCCACAGGCTCACCCTGCATTCCGTACCCCTCCCTCCCCCACCCCGGCCTGAGTGAGCCAGAGCCCCCTAATCAGCAGCTACTTTAACCCCCTCCTGTCTGGGCAAAGACCAGATGCCAGAGGGTGACCGACATGCAGAGGCGGGGCCAAATCCAAAGCTGAACCCCAGGAGCTGTGCAAACAAAGAAGAGAAAGGGAAATCTGTCCCAGGAGCCTCAGGAGCAGTGGATTAAATCTCCACAGTCAACTTGATGTACCCTGCATCTGTGGAATACATGAAGAGACAAATCCCAAAATTGAGGTGGTGGACTTTGGGAGCAACTGTAGGCCTGGGACTTGCTGTATGCGACTGACGAGTTTCTGATTTATATGTTGAGCTTAGTTTAGTTTTTAGCACTTGTTTATCATTGATGGATTTGTTTGGTTGCTCTTTTCTTTTTTTATGACCTTTTTATTTTAATATTAATTTTTTTAAATTGTAATAACTTTTATTTTATTTTACTATATTTTCTTTCTTTCTTTTTTTTCTCCCTTTTCTACTGAGCCGTGTAGCTGACAGGGTCTTGGTGCTCCGGCCGGGTGTCAGGCCTGAGCCTCGGAAGTGGGAGAGCCGAGTTCAGGACACTGGACCACCAGAGACCTCCTGGCTCCATGCAATATCAATCGGTGAGAGTCGTCCCAGAGATCTCCATCTCAATGCTAAGACCCAGCTCCACTCAACGACCAGTAAGTTCCAGTGCTGGACACCCCAAGCAAAACTACTAGCAAGACAGGAACACAACCCCATCCATTAGGAGAGAGGCTGCCTAAAATCATAATAAGGCCACAGACACCCCAAAACACACCACCAGACGTGGACCTGCCCACCAGAAAGACAAGATCCAGCCTCATCCACCAGAATACAGGCACTAGTCCCCTCCACCAGGAAGCCTACACAACCCACTGAACCAACCTTACCCACTGGGGGCAGACACCAAAAACAACAGGAACTATGAACCTGCAGCCTGAGAAAAGGAGACTCCAAACACAGTAAGTTAAGAAAAATGAGAAGACAGAAAAACACACAGCAGATGAAGGAGCAAGGTAAACACCCACCAGACCCAACAAATGAAGAGGAAATAGGCAGTCTACCTGAATAAGAATTCAGAGTAATGATAGTAAGGATGATCCAAAATCTTGGAAATAGAATGGAGAAAATACAAGAAAAGATTAACAAGGACCTAGAAGAACTAAGAGCAAATAAACAGAGATGCACAACACAGTAAATGAAATTAAAAATTCTCTAGAAGGAATCAATAGCAGAAAAACTGAGGCAGAAGAACAGATATGGGACCTGGAAGATAAAATAGTGGAAATAACAGCCACAGAGCAGATTAAAGAAAAAAGAATGAAAAGAGTTGACGACAGTCTCAGAGACCTCTGGGACAACATTAAACACACCAACATTCGAATTATAGGGGTCCCAGAAGAAGAGGAGGAAAACGGACTGAGAAAATATTTGAAGGATTATAGTCGAAAACTTCCCTAATATGGGAAAGGAAATAGTCACTCAAGGCCAGGAAGCACAGAGAGTGCCATACAGGACAAATCCAAGGAGAAACACGCCAAGACAGATATTGATCAAACTGTCAAAAATTAAATACAAAGAAAAAAATATTAAAAGCAAGGGAAAAACAACAAATAACACACAAGGGAATCCCCATAAGGTTAACAGCTGATCTTTCAGCAGAAACTCTGCAAGCCAGAAAGGAGTGGCAGGACATATTTAAAGGGATGAAAGGGAAAAAACTACAACCAAGATTACTCTACCCAGCAAGGATCTCACTCAGATTTGACAGAGAAATTAAAACCTTTACGGACAAGCAAAAGCTAAGAGAATTCAGTACCCCCAAACCACCTTTGCAACAAATGCTAAAGGAACTTCTCTAGGCAGGAAACACAAGGGAAGGAAAAGACCTACAATAACAGACCCAAAACAATTAAGAAAATGGTAACAGGAACATACATATCGATAATTACCTTGAATGTAAATGGATCAAGTGCTCCAACCAAAGATACAGACTGGCTGAATGGATACAAAAACATGACCTGTATATATGCTGTCTACAAGAGACCCACTTCAGACCTAGGGACACAAACAGACTGAAAACCCCCAAAGTTAGCAGAAGGAAAGAAATCATAAAGATCAGATCAGAAATAAATGAAAAAGAAATGAAGGAGATGATAGCAAAGATCAATAAAACTAAAAGCTGGTTCTTTGAGAAAATAAACAAAATTGATAAACCATTAGCCAGACTCATCAAGAAAAAAAGCGAGAAGACTCAAATCAATAGAATTAGAAATGAAAAAGGAGAAGTAACAACTGACACTGCAGAAATACAAAGGATCATGAGAGAATACTACAAGCAACTCTATGCCAATAAAATGGACAACCTGGAAGAAACAGACAAATTCTCAGAAATGCACAACCTTGCAAGACTGAACCCGGAAGAAATAGAAAATATGAACAGACCAATCACAAGCACTGAAATTGAAACTGTGATTAAAAAATCTTCCAACAAACAAAAGCCCAGGACCAGATGGCTTCACAGGCGAATTCTATCAAACATTTAGAGAAGAGCTAACACCTATCCTTCTCAAACTCTTCCAAAATATAGCAGAGGGAGGAACACTCCAAACTCATTCTATGAGGCCACCATCACCCTGATACCAGACAATTACGTGACAAAAGAAAGAAAACTACAGGCCCGTATCACTGATGAACATAGATGAGAAAGTCCTCAACAAAATACTAGCAAACAGGGCTTCCCTGGTGGGGCACTGGTAGATAGTCCGCCTGCCAATGCAGGGGACACGGGTTCGTGCTCCACAACGGGAGAGGCCACAACAGTGAGTGGCCCACGTACCGCAAAAAAACAAAAACAAAAACAAAAACTAGCAAACAGAATCCAGCAGCACATTAAAAGGATCATACACCATGATCAGGTGGGGTTTATCCCAGGAATGCAAGGGTTCTTCAATATGGTCAAATCAATCAATGTGATACACCATATTAACAAACTGAAGGATAAAAACCATATGATCATCTCAATAGACACAGAAAAAGCTTTCAAGAAAATTCAACAGGGCTTCCCTGGTGGTGCAGTGGTTGAGAGTCTACCTGCTAATGCAGGGGACACGGGTTCGAGCCCTGGTCTGGGAGGATCCCACATGCCATGGAGCAATTAGGCCCGTGAGCCACAACTACTGAGCCTGCACGTCTGGAGCCTGTGCTCTGCAACAAGAGAGGCCGTGATAGTGAGAGGCCCGCACACTGCGACGAAGACTGGCCCCTGCTTGCCACAACGAGAGAAAACCCTCGCACAGAAATGAAGACCCAGCACAGTAAAAATAAATTAATAAACTCCTACCCCCAACATCTAAAAAAAAAAAAATTCAACACCCATTTATGATAAAAACTCTCCAGAAAGTAGGCATAGAGGGAACTTACCTCAACATAATAAAGGCCATATATGACAAACCCATAGCCAACATCATGCTCAATGGTGAAAAACTGAAACCATTTCCACTAAGATCAGGAACAAGACAAGGTTGCCCACTCTCACCACTATTATTCAACATAGTTTTGGAAGTTTTAGCCCCAGCAATCAGAGACGAGAAAGAAAGAAAAGGAATCCAAATCGGAAAAGAAGTAAAACTGTCGCTGTTCGCACATGACATGATACTATACATGGAGAATCCTAAAGATGCTACCAGAAAACTACTAGAGCTAACCAATGAATTTGGTAAAGTAGCAGGATACAAAATTAATGCACAGACATCTCTTGCATTCCTATACACTAATGATGAAAAATCTGAAAGAGAAATTAAGGAAACACTCCCATTTACCACTGCAACAAAAAGAATAAAATACCTAGGAATAAACCTACCTATGGAGACAAAAGACCTGTATGCAGAAAACTATAAGACTCTGATGAAAGAAATTAAAGATGATATAAATAGATGGAGAGATATACCATGTTCTTGGATTGGAAGTATCAACATTGTGAAAATGACTATACTACCCAAAGCAATCTACAGATTCAGTGCAATCCCTATCAAACTACCAGTGGCGTTTTTCACAGAACTGGAACAAAAAATTTCACAATTTATATGGATACACAAAAGACCCCAAATAACCAAAGCAATCTTGAGAAAGACAAATGTAGCTGGAGGAATCAGGCTCCCTGACTCCAGACTATACTACAAAGCTACAGTAATCAAGACAGTATGGTACTGGCACATAAACAGAAATATAGATCAATGGAACATGATAGGAAGCCCAGAGATAAACCTACACACATATGGTCACTTTATCTTTGATGAAGGAGGCAAGAATATACAGTGGAGCAAAGACAGCCTCTTCAATAAGTGGTGCTGGGAAAACTGGGCAGGCACATGTAAAAGAATGAAATTAGAACACTCCCTAACACCATACACAAAAATAAACTCAAAATGGGTTAAAGACCAAAATGTAAGCCCAGACACTATCAAACTCTTAGAGGAAAACATAGGCAGAACACTCTATGACATACATCACAGTAAGATCCTTTTTGACTCACCTCCTAGAGAAATGGAAACAAAAACAAAAATAAACAAATGGGACCTAATGAAACTTCAAAGCTTTTGCACAGCAAAGGAAACCATAAACAAGACGAAAAGACAACCCTCAGAATGCGAGAAAATATTTGCAAACGAATCAATGGACAAAGGATTAATCTCCAAAATATACAAGCAGCTCATGCAGCTCAGTATCAAAAAACGAATAATCCAATCCAAAAATGGGCAGAAGACCTAAATAGGCATTTCTCCAAAGAAGATATACAGATTGGCAACAAACACATAAAAGGATGCTCAACATCACTAATCATTAGAGTAATGCAAATCAAAAGTACAAGAGGTATCACCTCACACCAGTCAGAATGGCCATCGTCAAAACATCTATAAACAATAAATGCTGGAGAGGGTGTGGAGAAAAGGGAACCGTCTTGCACTGTTGGTGGGAATGTAAATTGATACAGCCACTGTGGAGAACAGTATGGAGGTTCCTTAAAAAACTACCAATAGGGCTTCCCTGGTGGTACAGTGGTTGAGAGTCCTCCTGCCGATGCAGGGGACACGGGTTCCTGTCCCGGTCTGGCAAGATCCCATGTGCCACGGAGCGGCTGGCCCCGTGAGCCATGGCCGCTGAGCCTGCGCGTCTGGAGCCTGTGCTCCGCAACAGGAGAGGCCGCAACAGTGAGAGGCCCGGGTAGCGCAAAAAAAACACAAAACTAAAACTAAAAATAGAACTCCCATACGACCCAGCAGTCCCACTACTGGGCATATACCCTGAGAAAACCATAATTCAAAAAGAGTCATGTACCAAAATGTTCATTGCAGCTCTATTTACAATAGCCCGAAGGTGGAAACAACCTAAGTGTCCATCATCGGATGAATGGATAAAGAAGATGTGGCACATATACACAATGGAATATTACTCAGCCATAAAAAGAAACGAAATTGAGTTATTTGTAGTGAGGTGGATGAACCTAGAGACTGTCATACAGAGTGAAGTAAGTCAGAAAGAGAAAAACAAATACCGTATACTAACACATATATATGGAATCTAAAAAAAAAAAAAGGCTCTGAAGAACCTAGGGGCAGGACAAGAATAAAGACGCAGACATAGAGAATGGACTTGAGGACACTGGGAGGGGGAAGGGTAAGCTAGGAAGAAGTTAGAGAGTGGCATTGACATATATACACTACCAAATGTAAAGGAGATAGCTAGTGGGAAGCAGCCGCATAGCACAGGGAGATCAGCTTGGTTCTTTGTGACCGCCTAGAGGGGTGGGTTAGGGAGGGTGGGAAGGAGACGCAAAAGGGAGGGGATATGGGGATATATGTATACGAATAGCTGGTTCACTTTGTTATACAGCAGAAACTAACACAACAATGTAAAGCAATTTTATTTTTATTTTTAATTTTTTTTCAACATCTTTATTGGAGCATAATTACTTTACAATGGTGTGTTAGTTTCTGCTGTATAACAAAGTGAATCAGTTATACATATGCACGTTCCCATTTCTCTTCCCTCTTGCATCTCCCTCCCTCCCACCGTCCCCATCCCACCCCTCCAGGTGGTAACAGAGAACTGAGCTGATCTCCCTGTGCTATGAGGCTGCTTCCCACTGGCTATCTATTCTATGTTTGATAGTGTATATATGTCCATGCCACTCTCTCACTTCGTTACTGCCTACCCTTCCCCCTCCCCACATCCTCACGTCCATTCTCTACTAGGTCTGTGTCTTTATTCCCGTCTTACCCCTAGGTTCTTCATGACCTTTTCTTTTTCTTTCTTAAATTCCATATATATGTGTTAGCGTACGGTATTTTTCTCTTTTTGACTTACTTCACTCTGTATGACAGACTCTAGGTCCATCCACCTCACTAAAAATAACTCAATTTTGTTTCTTTTTATAGATGAGTAATATTCCATTGTATGTATGTGGCACATCTTCTTTATCCATTCATCCGATGATGGACACTTAGGTTGCTTCCATCTCCTGGCTATTGTAAATAGAGGTGCAGTGAACAGTTTGGTACATGACTCTTTTTGAATTATGGTTTTCTCGGGGTATATGCCCAGTAGTGGGATTGCTGGGTCGTATGGTAGTTCTATTTTTAGTTTTATAAGGAACCTCCATACTGTTCTCCACAGTGGCTGTATCAATTTACATTCCCACCAGCAATGCAAGAGTGTTCCCTTTTCTCCACACCCTCTCCAGCATTTATTGTTTCTAGATTTTTTTTGATGATGGCCATTCTGACCGGTGTGCGATAAAGCAATTTTATTATAGTCCAATAAAAATGTTAAGAAAAAAAAGAAACTATTGCCTAATCTAACTTCAACAATGATTTGCAGTATACAAGTCTTATATTCATTGATTAAATTTACTCATATTTTTTTCTTTTTGTTATTTTAACTGGATTTAAAAAAATTTTTAGATTGTTTATTGCTAATGTATAGAAATACAACTGAATTTTTTCTGTATTCTTAAAAAAAAGTCCTGGAGATGTAATGTGCAGCATGGTGATAGTTAATAATACTCTTGCCTATTTGAAAGTAGATCTTAAAAGTTCTCATCACAGAAATTTGCAACCATGTATGGTAACAGATTAACAAGACTTATTGTGATCATTTACATATATATATATATGTATATATATACACACACATATATATGTACATATTATATGTGTTTTATATATATACATATGTTGTACACCTGAAACTAATATAACATCATGTCAATTATACCTCAAAAAATATATACATGAACATAGACATTTTTCCTCTATTGTTTGCTGCTATATCCTCAGGGTTTAGATTAATCCTCAAACCATACATAGTGTGCTGTTGGTAAACGTTTGCTGACGCAATGAATCTTTTGTGAGCTTTCAGATTCTCCATGCCAGGAAAACCCTCCATAATATTTTGTAACAGACAAAATATTTCTTTTCAACACCATCTTAGAAATACTTTAGCCGTGCTAGCAGAAAAAACAAAACCATCCTATGTATATGCACATACATGTACATATACATATATATATACACATATACAGTTATTTATGCGTACCTCATTTTGTTTATCCATTCATCCGTCGATAGACATTTAGAGTGTTTCCACTTTTTGGCTATGAACATTACTATACAAGTATCTATTTAAGTCTCTGCTTTCAAGTCTTTTGGGGTATATATCCAGAAGTAGAATTGCTAAATCATATGATAATTCTCTTTTTAATTTTTTTGAGGAACTGCCATACTGTTTTCCATAGTGGCCGCACCATTTTACATTCCCTTGGCAACGCACAAATGTTCTAATTTCTCCAGCACTTGTTGTTTTCTGTTTGTTCCTTATAATAGCCATTTTCATGGCATTGCTAAGTTTTAAGACTTAATTTTGAGAAAAGAAATATAAAATGCAGTTTATGGATCTGAACTAGATTTCCCACTTGTCTTTTGGACAGTTTGAAAAATTTGTCTTCCAACAAATATTCAAGTAAAACATGAGTAAACATGAAAAGCTTCCTACTATGAAAGTTATGGAGAGCTGGCCATGAGCAGGGGCTCACTTCCTAGCTGGGTAGCCTTGAGCAAGTTCATTTACCTCTCAGCCACTTCCTAGGGTTGTTGGGAGGATTAAATTTTCTCATACTTGAAAGCCCTTTTTAACAGTGCTGGGTACCCATGGCATGTGTCGGGCACTGTTTCAGGGTGAGTTGTTGCTTACTGATTTGCACAGAACTGAAACGCTCCATGAGTTCCATCTTGATTATCAGAGGTCCAAACCATCTGTAACTAGGATATTTTTTATTTCCTTTTTGGTGGTGCCAGAATATATCTGAAACACTGAAACCTTTAAATGCATGTGTCAAGACGTTTACTGCCTTACTAGATATTAAGAACTTTTTTTAAAAGGGAAAACATTGTAGGAGGGGAAATAGAAAATTATTTTCATGTGGACAGGACTATAAATGGGATTATTTTCTTGGGAGAAAACTTTATAAATGGAAACCTCTTAATACAGCAAAAGATTGAATTTAAATTCAGTCTTTTCTCTTTGAAAATGCCATGCCACGGTTTTCACTATTTGTTATATTTCTAAAGTGCTTTTCTTCCCAGGAAGCTCATTGCAAACTGTCTCCTGACCTGATTCAATTCAGCTCCTTCACAGGGCAACCACCCTTCAAAATGTACCAGAAACAGATCAGAGAGCTCGCAAATCAAGACCCATAGTTGTTTTGCCTGGATACTGCATTTTATAAAGTGTGACACCACTGTTTATCATTAAGAGTTCAAATAATTTCATCCCCTTAGGCAGGATATTCAGTTATGAGCTTGAGTCAAACGGTAGGAGACAAGTTGGAGATTCCTTAGAAAGTGGGCTTCTAATGGAAATGCTGACAATCCATTAACAGCAGGAGGGCTAGTGGCTGCCACTAAAGATTATAGTAATAAAAACACATATTTAAAAATGCCTGCTAGGGGCTTCCCTGGTGGTACAGTAGTTGAGAATCTGCCTGCCTATGCCAGGGACACGAGTTTGAGCCCTGGTCCGGGAAGATCCCACATGCTGAGGAGCAACTAAGCCCATGTGCCACAACTACTGAGCCTGCTTTCTAGAGCCCACGAGCCACAACTACTGAGCCCATGTGCCACAACTACTGAAGCCCACACGCCTAGAGCCCGTGCTCCACAACATGAGAAGCCACCACAATGAGAAGCCCGCGCACCACAACGAAGAGCAGCCCCTGCTCACCACAACTAGACAAAGCCCGCACACAGCAGCAAAGACCAATGCAGCCAAAAATAAAATAAATTTTAAAAAATTGAAAAATAGAAATGTCTGTTAGAAGTTCAAGGATTTTTTTTTCATGTTGCCGTTAATAATAGGCCGCCCTACCCTTTTGGCATTTGATTTTGTCTCATAAATGGGCTTAATCTAAATTAATGCTGCTGTACTACAGCATTTTTTTCTGTTTGATTTTGAGGGGTTTGGATGTCTTTTGGCAGAATTATCAATGCCTTTAATGGAAGATGAATAATCGGTGTATTCGTAGAATTATGGAGTTTTAAATCTGGAAAGGATCCCAGCGATCAGCAAGTCATCTCTCTTGTATCCGCTAGAGGAGATTTGAGCTCCTAAAAAGTAATGGGCTACAACTTAAAAAAAGGGAAAATGACTGCAGGGGAATTGATGTTGTGCCTGAGGCCTTAATATTTTCTTACCTGTGACATTATTGCAGTGCCCTTTGGCCTAATCTCCTTGCCTCAGTTATCTTTCTTTCTTCCTACCGTATCTTTTTTTTGATGGTAAAAATAGTATGTTCATTGTAGAACTATTAGAAAGTAAAGAAAATAATAAAAGAAACTAAAAATCACCTCTAGCCTCATCACCCAGAGTAGTCACTGCTAATATATGGCGGGTATTGCCCCCATCTTTTTTCCGTCTACATGTATATATTTCCTTCCTACATGTATATATTTTCCTATCCTAAAATCATTTTTACTTTGCAATAGCTCATGAACATTTTCTCACATTACTGAATATTCTTTAAGGACTTGATTTTCATCAGCTGCTTAGTGTATAATCTCAGAGTTGTTCAAGATCTCTCTAACCTGTTTAGGGAGTTTGACGTTTTGTCCGTTGACACTGCAATGACTGTCCATGTACACAAATTTACATCTCTGACCGTCTCCTCAGGAAAATAAGTTTTTGTGCCTATTGCCCAATTACCCCTCCGAACGGCACTACTATTTTACCCTTCCACCAGCAGTAACAGGAGTGTAGTCTTTTTCCTGAGCCCTCACCAACACTGGCCTTTAAAAATTAAAAAAAAAATCTTGGGGGGCGCTTCCCTGGTGGCGCAGTGGTTGAGAGTCCACCTGCCGATGCAGGGGACGTGGG
>NW_006790779.1:1127211-1136266 GCF_000442215.2 Lipotes vexillifer | reverse complement strand
CAAAAAAAAAAAAAAAAAAATCTTGGGCGAGTGACATCATCAAGATGGCAACATAGGTCATTCCTGACTTTGTTCTCCCCTCACAAGAAGAAAAACTATTCACAGAGGAGACACCACTGAGAAAATCCTAGAACACTTGGGTGAGGCTGAAGCACCCCCTGTACCACAGAGACCAAGACAGGTGGCATTAGAAGGGTAAGAGGAGCCGCTACGTGCTCACCACAGTGCCCCTCCCCCAGGCCAGCATGGCATTGTGGAGAAATCTCCCCCGAGCCTCTGGTTCCTCCAGTGGCGAAAGAGGCCCAGATGGACATCCAGCTCTCCCAGCACTGTGGGTTCTTTCTTGCGAGACCATCTCTGGTCTTACCCCATGGTGATAGCAGAGGAATCTGAAGGACTTGACCACTGAGAATCTCATGCCACAACCAGCTCTCTGATCTTGGCGGACCAAGTTCCTATGTGCAGTGCCCAAGTAGTAGCCCCAGCCAGCCACTTTGTCCATCTGCAGAGTCTAGTCATTGGCACCATCTGACCTGGGAACTCAGTGGAGTCCAAGTCTGTCTGATTTGGGTCCTCAAACAAAAATTTTTGGCCCTGGAGCCCGGTCTGTCCCCACGCATGCAGGGGAGCTGAGTTTTAACCCCCACTGACTGCTGAGTGAAGCTCCCAGCCCCACCCAACCAGAAAGCCTTGCCAGAACACCTGGGAAGCTGCATAGCCCAGCAATACTTGAGCACAGAGTCTGGCAGGCAGAGCTGACAGACAGCAGAGCAAAGCCAGTGGCTGTGTTCAGCTAGGGAACTTAGGGTGCAGGTCAGCTTGAATCAAGACCACCAACAAAGAGCCTTTCTGGCCTTGGAATTAGTTCTCTCACGGTGCCCAGGAAGGGACCTAATTCACAGCCCCACTCGTTGCTGAATACACCTTGCAGCCCACCCGACCACGGAATCTAACTAGAGCACACGGGAAGCTGCCTAGCCCATCCAACACCCCTGTGTACAGTGGCACTTGAACAGAGAGCAAAACTGGTGGCCCTGTCTGGCCAGGGAATTCAGTATACACTCTTGCCTGACTCAGGTCCCCAAACAACGAGCCGTACAGGCCCTGGGGCCTATTCTGCTGCCCTACCACGGAAGAGAAGGTAATTCATAGCCCCACCTACCCATGAGTATAGTACCCAGTCATGACCATCTAGTTATCCTGACCAGAAAACCCAGGAAGCTGTGGAGCCCAACCTACAGCCTCACTTGTGCAGGGAACCAAATCAGCAGTCCTATCCAACTGTTCTCAGGCAGCAGCAAGCCCTCCCTACCCCGTCACCTCAGAACTTCGGCAGTGACCTCACCCCAAAATAAACCCTGATAGCAAACCATTCCTGCCCAAGGATGTTACCAGCAAACACATCCAGAAACCCAAACTGAGCTGACTGTCTCTGCCAAAGCACACATGTAAAGTCTGGAAGAGAAGACCACTTACTCAAATGTGCATATACCAATGTAAGAAATCAAGGATCATGAAAAATCTAGTTAATATGACAGCAAAGGAAACTAATAAAGCTCCAACTACTGACCCTAAATAAATGGACATCTCTGAACTTTCAGACAAAGAATTCAGAATAATCCTCCTAAAGAAGTTTAGTGAACTACAAGCACACACAGACAACAAAATTAGGAAAACCATACATGAACAAAATGAGAAACTCAAAGAAACAGGAACCATCAAAAACAAAACAAAACAAAAAAAACCCAAACAGAAACCCTAGAGCTGAAAAATACGATGACTGAAGAACTCAACAATGAGCTCAAAAGCAGACTCTACTAGGCACGAGAAACCTGGAAGTCAAGAAACTATCCAGTCAGGAGGAAAAAGATAAAAACAACAAAGAAGAGTGAATAAAACCTATGGGAATTACAGGACACAATCAAAAGAAACAGTATGTGCATTATGGGAATTCCAGAAGGAGAAGATAAAGAGACAAAGTGTATTATTTAAATCAATAATGGCTGAAAACTTCCCACAACTTGGGAGAGAAAGGGACATCCAGATCCATAAGGCACAAGGGACACCAAATAGGTTAAACCTGAGTAGGGCTACACTGAGATTATAATTAAATTGTCAAAAATCAAACACAAAGAATTTTGAAAGCAGCAAGAGAAAAGAAATTACAAACACTGGAAGCCTCATAAGACTTCTGGTAGATTTCTCAACAGAAACATTTGATGTCAGGAGAGAATGGAATGGTATATTCAAATTTTTGAAAGAAACCATCAACCAAGAATTCTATGCCTGGCAAAGCTATCCTTCAGAAATGAAGGAGAGATAAAGGTATTCCTGAAGAAACAAAACCTGAGGGTGTTTATCACCACTAGATCTGCCTTACAAGAAAGGCTAAAGGGAGTTCTTTGAGTAAAAGGACACTAAATAACATCATAAAACATAAGAAGGTAGCATAAAACTCACTGCTAATGGTAAGTATACAGTCAAAGTTAGATTCTGTAATGTAACAGTGGTACATAATTCACTTATAACTGTATGTTAGAAGTTAGAAAACAGGACTTACCTGGTGGTGCAGTGGTTGAGAGTCCGCCTGCCAATGCAGGGGACACGGGTTTGATCCCTGGTCTGGGAAGATCCCACATGCCTGTGCACCACAACTATGGAGCCTGCGCTCTAGAGACTGTGAGCCACGACTACTGAGGCCGTGTGCCACAGCTACTGAAGCCCGCATGCCTAGAGCCCGTGCTCTGCAACAAGAGAAGCCACCACAATGAGAAGCCTGCACACCACAACAAAGAGTAGACCGCAGTCGCCACAAGTAGAGAAAGCCTGCACACAGCAATGAAGACCCAATGAAACCATAAATAAGTAAATAAATAAGTAAATAATACTTTAAAAAGTTAGAAAACATAATAAAAATAACCATGACTACAATAATTTGATATTGGTTACACAATATTTAATAATATATCAACTGTCCAGCAGCAATAACCTAAAATGTGAGAGAGAGGAGAAGCAAAAGTAAAGTTTAGGGTCTACTGAACTTCAGTCATTATCAGTTTAAAATAGGGTGTTATTATTTTAATATAGTCTATGTAAGCCTCATGGTAATAAGGCAAAAACTGTAGTATTTACACAAAAGAACATGATAAAGTTGTCAAGGCATACTGATACCAAAAGACATCAAAACACACACAAAAACCCCAGCAAAATATGAAACAAGTAACAGAGGAACTACAAAACAGCCATAAAACAATTAACAAAATGGCAATAATAAGTCCTTCCCTATCAGTAATTACTTTTAACATAAATGGACTAGATTCTGCAATCAAAAGATACAGAATGGTTAAATGGGTTAAAAAAAAAAACAAGATCCAACAATATGTTGCCCACAAGAGGTTCACTTTAACCTTAAAGACACACACAGACTGAAAATAAAGGGGTGGAGCTCATTATTAAAAAAACAACCCAATCCAAAAATGGGCAGAAGACCTAAACAGACATTTCTCCAAAGAAGACATACAGATGGCCAAGAAGCACATGAAAAGCTGCTCAACATCACTAATTATTAGAGAAATGCAAATCAAAACTACAATGAGGTATCACCTCACACCAGTTAGAATGGGCATCATCAGAAAATCTACAAGCAACAAATGCTGGAGAGGGTGTGGAGAAAAGGGAACCCTCTTGCACTGTTGGTGGGAATGTAAATTGATATAGCCAATATGGAGAACAGTATGGACATTCGTTAAAAAACTGAAAATAGAATTACATATGACCCAGCAATCCCACTACTGGGCATATACCCAGAGAAAAACATAATTCCAAAAGACACATGCACCCCAATCTTCACTGCAGCACTATTTACAATAGCCATGTCATGGAAGCAATCTAAATGCCCATTGACAGACGTAATGGATAAAGAAGATGTGGTACATATATACTATGGAATATTACTCAGCTATAAAAAGGAAAGAAACTGGGTCATTTGTAGAGACGTGGATGGATCTGGAGACTGTCATACAGAGTGAAGTCAGAAAGAGAAAAACCAATATTGTATATTAACGCATATGTGTGGAACCTAGAAAAACGGTACAGATGAACCGGTTTGCAGGGCAGAAATAGAGACACAGATGTAGCGAACAAATGTAGGGACACCAAGGGGGGAAAGTGGCAGGGGTGGTGGTGGTGGTGGTGGGATGAACTGGGAGATTAGGATTGACATGTATACACTAATATGTATAAAATAGATAACTAATAAGAACCTGCTGTATAAAAAAATTAAATTTAAAAATAAATAAAATTTAAAAAAACAAACAAAAAAAGAAAAAGGGGTGGAAAAAGATAATCCAAGCAAATGGTATATTTTAAGAAGTCAGGGGTAGGTGTACTTACATGAGACAAAATAGACTTTATAGTAAAGATAGTACAAAGAGACAAAGAATGTCAACATATAACGATAAAGGTGTCAATCCATCAAGAAGATATAATAATTGTAGATATTTATGCATCCAACGTTGGAGCACCCAAATATATAAAGCAGACCTAAACTGAGAAACAGCAATACAGTAATAGTTGGGGACTTTAATACCCCACTCTCAACAATGGATAGATCATCCACACAGGGAATCAATAAGGAAACAGTGGATATGAACAACGCTATAGATCAACTGAACCTAAGAGACATATACAGGATATTCTATCCAATAACAGCCGAATATACACTCCTAAGTGCATATGGAACATTTTTTAGAATAGACCATAAGTTAGGCCACAAAACAAGTCTAAGCAAATTTAAGAATATTGAAATCATACCAAGTATCTTCTCTGACCACAGTGGTATGAAACTAGAAATCAGTAACAGGAAGAAAACTAGAAAATTCACAAATACATGGAAATTAAATAATATTCTCCTGACCCATCAAAGAAGAAATGAAAGGGGAAATAATGTATCCTGAGACAAATGAAAAATGGAAATACTACATACCAAAACTTATGGCAGGCACCAAAAGCAATTCAAAGAGGGAAGTTCATAGCAATAAATGCCTACATTAAGAAATAAGAAAAGTCTCAAATAATGTAACTCTATACCTTAAGGAACCAGAAAGAGCAGAACAAACTGAGCCCAAAGTTAGCAGAAGGAAGGAAATAAAGATTAGAGCAGAAACAAATGAGATAGAGAATAGGAAGACAATAGAAAAGATTAACAACACTTTAACAAAACTAAGAGTTAGTCCTTGGAAAAGATAAACAAGGTTGTCAGACCTTTAGCTAGACTCACCAAGAAACAAAGAGAGAGGACTCAAACCAACAAAATTATAAATGAAAAGGGAGACATTACCACTGATACCACAGAAATACAAAGGATTATAAGAGGCTACTATGAACAATTTATACACCAACAAACTGGACAAACTAGAACAAATGGACACATTTTTAGAAACATACAACCTAACAAGACTGAATCAGGAAGGAAGAGAAAATCTGGACAGACCAATTAGTATTAAGGAGATTGAATCATTAATCAAAAATCTCCCAATGAAGAAAAGCCCAGGACCAGATGGCTTCACTGGTGAATTTTAGCAAGCATTTAAACAAGAATTAATGGCAATCCTTCTCAAACTCTTCCCAAAATATTGAGGAGGTGGGAAACTCCCAAACTCGTTTTACAAGGTCAGCATTACCCTCATACCAAAGCCAGAAAAGGACACTCCCATAAAAGAAAACCATAGGCCAATATCCCTTATGAATATAGATGCAAAAATTCTCAGTAAAATACTAGCAAACTGAATTCAGCAGCACGTTAAAAAGATCTTTTGCCATGACCAAGTGGGATTTATCCTTGAGATACAAGGATAGTTCAGACACAAATCCATCAATGTGATTCATCAATTAATAGAATGAAAGGAAAAAAATCATATGATCATCCCTATAGATGCAGAAAAAGCATCTGACAAAATTTAACCACTATTTATGACAGTTGTTAAAAACTACAAACTAGGTATAGAAGGAACATACCACAACATAATAAAGGCCATATATGACCGTCCCACAGCTAACATCATACTCAATTGTGAAAGGTTAAAAACTTGTCCTCTAAAATCAGCAACAAGGCAAGGCTGCCCACTCTCACCACTCCTATTCAACATAGTACTTAAAGTCCTAGCCAGAACAATCAGGCAAGAAAAAGATATAAAAGGCATTAGGATTGGAAAGGAAGAAGTAAAATAGTCTCTATTTGCATATGACATGATTTTATACATAGAAAATTCTAGAGACTCCATCAGTAAACTGCTAGATCTAATCAATTCAGTAAAGTTGCAGGATACAAAATTAACATACAAAAATCAGTAGCATTTCTGTACACTGATAATGAATTATATGGAAAAGAGACTTAAATTATCCCATTTACAGTAGCATCAAAAAGAATAGAATACTGGGGCTTCCCTGGTGGCACAGTGGTTGAGAGTCCGCCTGCCGATGCAGGGGACACGGGTTCGTGCCCTGGTCCGGGAAGATCCCACATGCCACGGAGCGGCTGGGGCCGTGAGCCATGGCCACTGAGCCTGCGCGTCCGGAGCCTGTGCCCCACAGCAAGAGAGGGCACAACAGTGAGAGTCCCACGTACCAAAAAAAAAAAAAAAAAAAAAAAGAATAGAATACCTGATTTAACCATGGAGGTGAAAGATCTCTGCACTGAAAGCTACAAGACACTGAAGAAAGAAATCCAAGAAGACAACAATAACTGGAAAGATATCCCACGCTCATGGATTGAGAGAATTGTTAAAATGTCCATACTACCCAAAGCCATCTATAGATTCAATGCAATTCCTATCAAGATTCTAATGGCATTTTTCTTTTCAGAAATAGAAAAAAAGTCCTAAAATTTATATGGAAGCACAAAAGACCCCGCCTGGACAGCCAAAACAATCTTGAGAAAGAAGAACAAAGTGGGAGGCATCACACTTCTTGCTTTCAAGCTATACTATAAAGCTGTAGTAATCAAAACAGTATGACAGTGGCATAATAACAGACACACAGACCAACAAAACAGAATTGAGAGCCCAGGAGTAAACCCATGCAAGGGGGCCAAAAATACTCACTAGAGAAAAGACAGTATCTTCAATAAATGGTGCTAGAAAATTGGACATGTACATGTAAAAGAATGAAAGTAGACCCCTATCTTACACCACCCACGAAAACTGACTTGAAATAGATTAAAGATTTCAATGTGAGGTCACAATCCATAAAATTCCCAGTAGAAAACATCAGAGCAAAACTCCTTGACGTGGGTCGTGGCAATGATTTTTTGGATATGACACCTAAGGCACAAGCAACAAAATAAATGAGACTACATCAAACTGAAAAATTGTGCATGGCAAAAGAAACCACCTACAAAATTAAAAGACAGCCTACGGAAAGGAAAAAAATATTTACAAACCATGTATCTGATAAGGAATTAACATCCAAAATATATAAAGATCTCATAAAGTTGAGCAGCAAAAAACCAAGTAATCCAATTTAAAAATGGGCAAAGGACCTGAAAAGACATTTTTCCCAAGAAGATATACCAATGGTTAACAAGTACATGAAAAGATCTTCAACATCACTAAAGCAATAGGGAAATGCAGATCGAAACCACAATGAGATATTATCTCACACCTGTCAGAGTGTGAGCAATAAAAAGACAAGAGAACAAATGCTGGCAAGTATGTAGAGAAAAGGGAATGCTTGTGCACTGTTGGTGGGATTGGCAACTGGTACAACCAATATGGAAACATTATGAAGGTTCCTCAAAAAATTCAAAATATGATCCAGAATTTCCACTTGTGGGAATACAGTTGACCCTTGAACAGGTTTGAACTGCATGGGTCCACTTACACTTGGATTTTTTTCAGTATTAAATACTAAGGTACTACATGATCTACAGTTGGTTGAATCCACAGATGTAGAACTGTGAATGCAGAAGGCCAACTGCAATGTTTTACACTGATTTTTCGACAGCAAAGAGGGTCAGCATCCATAACCCCCCCCCCATTGTTCAAGGATCAACTATTATATCTGAAGGAAATGAAAACACTGGGTTGAAGAGATAACTGTGCCCCTGTGTTCATGGCAGCATTATTTGTAATAGTGAAGACATGGAAACAACCTAAGTGTCTGTCGATGGATGAATGGATAAAGTTGTGGTTTATACACACACACACACACACACACACAATGGATTATTACTCAATCCATATAAAAGGAGGAAATCCCACCATTTGTGATAACACGGATGGACCTTGAGGGCATTTTGCCAAGTAAAATAAGTCAGAGAAAGACAAATACTGTATGATTTCACTGACAGATTGTGTTTACCAGAGGTAGGGAGTATGGGGAGGGGAAATTGCATGAAGGGGATCAAAAGGTACAAACTTCCAGTTGTAAGTAAGTACTAGGCATGTAATGTACAACATGATCACCATAGTTAACATTGCTGTATGGTATATATACAGGTTTTGAGAGTACATCCTAAGGGTGTTCATCGCAAGGAAAAAATATTTGTATCCATATGAGATGATGGATGTTAACGAACCTTACTGTAGTAATTATTTCACGATTTAGGTGAAATCATTATGCTGTACACCTTAAACGTATATAGTTTAAGAACCAGAAAGAGAAGTTCAGTTGTTCATACAATTGAATTGTATGTCAATTCTATCTCAAAACTGGAAAAACTTTTAAAAGGTTGGGAAGATGAAAAATATCTTTAGCAATCTGATATATTATAAAAAGGTATCTCACATCACTTTGCGTTAGTTTATTAGTGATGCCAAACATTTTTTAGAGTTCATTTATAAGTCTTTTGTGAGTTACCTGTATGTGCCAAATGGTCGTTATATTCTTTTTGATTTCTAAGCTCTGTTTATATACTAAAATGCTTTATTTGTATTTAAATGTTGCAAAAATTCCCTCCCCCCCCCCCCTTGTTGTGTTTTTTTTTTTTTTTTTTTTTTTTTTTTTTTTTTTTTTGCGGTACGCGGGCCTCTCACCGTTGTGGCCTCTCCCGTTGCGG